>NC_049986.1:114570-148586 GCF_000003815.2 Branchiostoma floridae
TCCAAGGGAGTTCAGGAGGTCATTTGCTTGTAATGCCTAATAGGGCACATGCAAGGTGCAAAGTACAGGGGCCAAAAATGTACTTTGGATAAAACAATGACCAAAATTACAACATTAAGCGTTTTGTTGAACTGTATTTAAAAGGGCATTTCTATACCAAATTTCAGGTCATTTGGTAGTAATACCAGGGTACTGGGGCCAAAATATACATTAATTTTTTGGTCTAAAAATGACCAAAAAAACTCAATAAAATCATTTTAAGGCAATTATTAAAAAAATCTCGAACGACCCTGCTTTAATAAGTGATAGGTAGGTGTCTCTGCTACATAAAATGAAACTGAGATTGATTTTTGGTAAGCTATGACTGTTTTTCCAGGAATAATACTATGGTTACGAATTTCTTGAAATGGAAATATTGGTTTACTCTCGGGGTCACCACGGTCCGTTCCGTAAGAGTCCCAATTTTTTTTTTACATATAATGTATACGAAGGTCCAAACTATAACTGTGCCAAAAATCAAGCAAATTGATTTGCCTTTAAATGAGCTAATGGTCAATGAAAATGGTCAAAAATGGATTTTTGTCAATTTTGGAAATTCACGAAAACACATCACTTTTAAACATCTGCTGCACCTCACTACAAAAATATTTCGAGCATCACTATATATCATTTTTTTTATTAGAATATGTGTAATAACATATGTGAGAATCAATAAAATATCTGTTAATTTGTGGGGGCTACAGGAGTCCAAAGAAGGTCTATTTTGTACGCGACTAATGCCTTCCCTTGGTGAAAATCCGCCATTTTAAAAAAAATGGCCGTTGCCATGGCAACCGGTGACCGCAGATCTAAAACTTTGCCATTTTTGTAGGTTTGGACCAAGGCCCTACCACCACACAAAATTTAAGGAAAATTGATTTTTTTTAGTTTGGCCACCCTATGCTTGGTTTTTACAGACAGGGACTCTTAAGATCCCACTGAGCTAGACTGAAAGACAACGTCAATCATTCATTCACGAAGCTCTCTCTTTCTCTAATGTATCAGTAATGACGCACTAATATCAACTGTTATATTGACGTATAACTATTATAAATGCTGCACAATCAATGTCTGTACTTGTAATTGTAGGTAAAACTATTATACAATTTTAAATATGTTTTGAAATATCTGTAATAAGTTTTAAACTTAGGACAAAGAATGAAGGCGCTATGCGTATCAAGTATCTTCCCAACTGTTTTCAAAACATTCTCAGGCCTTTGTATTTTGGTCACTGTCACGTACAACGCGATGACTTGACACCTTTGTGAACCGGTGTCAGCCAAGCAGTAAGAAAGACGCAGGGTCCTTTCGCGAAGCTACTTGAGTGTTTCTTCAAGATTACTCAAGATTACTCTTCATACAACGGCTTTTCACAATAGATCACCCTTTGACACAAGTTGCAGGTCATCAACAGAAAGGTGAAAATAGTAGCAATTGGCCACCTAGACAGATAACATGCACTCTAGGGGGAGCCCGGTATATTTATCATATTATTTTAGTTCCAAAAAGTGTTTCTGTCGAAAAACGTGTTAACTACTTTCACTTGTGATAAGGGTTGACACAATCATATCACATTATTTTACCAGTAGATTCAATTTGATTTCTTACCATTCTTACTAGTAAAATAATGTGGTAGTGGGGTACTAACACATTATTTCACTAATAGAGACATTCTGTATATCTCTTTCTAGTAAAATAATGTGTTAGTGGGGTACTAACACATAACAGCTAAAATCCAAGTTATCACAACTTTTCCAACTATCACGTTTTCTGTCCTAAAATTCTATTCAGGGCTAAATAAATGTGATAAATAATCAAGTCTCTAGGGGGAGTTTTTTCCCTGTCGAAAACTGTAGTTTGGCCCGGCTAACTCCTTTACTGTGTTGTCCGTCTAATTGACCATTTTCTGCCGTCCCGGACAACACATGGAGTAATCGGTAGAGTCTACAAGGTTCGGACAATTTGACCATATCAGAGTGGCTCTAGATCTGTTGCTCATTGAGGGAGGCGACATTTACCTGAACCTCTGTTCTATTTTAAACCCATCTTTAAGAAAGACTTTGTTCACTGACATCACTAAATGTTATATTTACCATTAAGGGCAAGGCAGGGAAACTTTATTCAGCCCAAAGCTACCTACATTCTGCTCGACTGCACAAGACGGGTGTCCTTGACCTTCTCCCAACATGCAAGCATGACAAAGAATCAAAGCGCTATATGCGTATCAAGTATCTTCCCAACTGTTTTCAAAACATTCTCAGGCCTTTGTATTTTGGTCACTGTCACGTACAACGCGATAACTTGACACCTTTGTAAACCGGTGTCAGCCAAGCAGTAAGAAAGACGCAGACTCCTTTCGCGAAGCTACTTGAGTTTTTCTTCAAGATTACTCAAGATTACCTCTTCATACAACGGCTTTTGACTATAGATCACCCTTTGACACAAGTTGCAGGTCATCAACAGAAAGGGGAAAATAGTTGCAATTGGCCACCTAGACAAATAACATGCACTCTAGGGGGAGTTTTTTCCCTGTCGTAAACTGTAGTTTGGGCCGGCTAACTCCTTTATTGTGTTGTCGGTCTAATTCACCATTTTCTGCCGTCCCGGACAACACATGGAGTAATTGGTAGAGTCTACAAGGTTCTGACAATTTGACCATATCAGAGTGGCTCTAGATTTGTTATTCATTGAGGGACGCGACATTTACCTGAACCTCTGTTCTATTTGAAACCCCATCCTTAACAAAGAATTTGCTCACTGACATCACTAAATGCTATATTTACCATGAAGGGTAAGGCAGGGGAAACTTTATTCAGCCCAATAGCTACCTACATTCTGCTCGACTGCACAAGGCGGGTGTCCTTGACCTTCTCCCAACATGCCAGCATGACAAAGAATCAAGGCGCTATATGCGTATCAAGTATCTTCCCAACTGTTTTCAAAACATTCTCAGGCCTTTGTATTTTGGTCACTGTCACATACAACGCGATGATTTGACACCTTTGTGAACCGGTGTCAGTCAAGCAGTAAGAAAGACGTAGGATCATTTCGCGAAGCTACTTGAGTGTTTCTTCAAGATTACACATCTTCCTGTACGTGTATCCCGGCTACACATGCCCTTATAGCAAGGCGAGATAAAGTTTTATTTAGAGGGTAGTTTTAGGTTGGACAGTCACTCATGGAGTAGGCTAAATCTACCGGTTCAGAGTCAAATCCTTTGGCTAGGCCTTACTAGCTATTTTCAAGGTACATGATACAGATCTATAGAGAACCTTACCAAGTCTGGCTTTCTAGCGCAATGCTTACCGCCATATCGTTGTCCTTACCGTTGTAACGTTTCTAAGATAAGATATAAATGCTACATGTAAATGCGACATGTGCACTACCGAACATTGTCTATTACTTTTTTTGTATGATAGTACATGTATATCTTTAGTATATTTAACGTCACGTTAACATTCATAACCAAAATACTGCAACGTGTTCTGCATTTTTTCAAGTGATACCAAGGATGGTGATACTAATTTAGCAAATGATCAACGTATCATTTTATATCCCAATTACATAACGATGTGTAAAACGTATCTAATTGCAATTGCTAGCAGGTTCTAACAGGCTTAAAACTTGACATACAGGATACAAAACTACCCATGTCTTTTTTTACAAAGTTGTAAAAATTACAACTACAACGCTTACAACTTACAAATTTCCACATGTGCATGTGCCTAGGCCTAGGATAGTCTCCAATACCTGTAGGAAAGGAATTTTTTGTCATTGAGCCTGTAATGGGCATATGAAAATGTTCTGATATGCGTTTTAGTTGCGTTTTATAGGAGGCCTTTGGTTTTTGCCAGTTCACACAAAATGAAGTCTTCAAACATGACAGGATGACTGTAGTCATTATACTGGTATACACCGTCCTTTGCCGCGCCTGTCACTCGCCTTCCTCCTCTATCACCTCCATGAAAGGACATAACGTCGACGTCCTTGGTCGGAAGCAACTGATATTTTGAGTTGCGAGTGGAAGTCACAAGTAGTGACTTCCTTTGGTTCAACGTTGGGCATGTCTGACATACTGGTCACAGGGAATGTCCATAAAGACATGCATGTTCATAAAGATATTTTATACAATGTAAGAAGATGGGCATGTTTCTTTTGTCAGAAAAGAGGAGGGAACCGTAGGCTTACTACTATGATGTGACTTGTGTGGGGACCAGTACCAAACGGTTGGAAGTGTGTCGTGGCACTGTGGTAAAGGTCACCACTTCTCTGACCCCAACACCAAAGGCTTTCCACTTCTAGACTCGCATGTCTTCATCAGTTTCAAACAAGAAATTGTTCCATGACTTGACGTCTTCCTTTTTTTGTCTTGCATTGCTTGTTTGCTTTGCCTTGTTTTACCTGTTTGTGCTATTCTACAGCCCTTATGCCTCCACATGACTGCATGTCTTTTAAGGTTAAGTTATGTTTTTCATTGACATACTGTGTTGTATGTGGATGCTATCTTGGGGTCACAAATGCCTTTATTACCTGCCTGACGGTCTGAGAAGGCAAAGCGTAGCATTGGAATGCTATTTTTCTAACCGATCGCTGGCAGAGACAATATCAGTTCAGCGTCCGGCATTGTCCCATGTAGAAACACTTTTCGTTAAAAAAGAAGATGGCTAAATTTTCCAAATAGACACCATGAACATTGTAACAAGAATTGAAGCAATTGGTATCACAGCCAAATTCGTTTATGCATAAGCTTTGTTTTGTATATATTTCTTGATAAGATAATGTATAAGTAGCTGATTTAAAGAAAGTGATAATTAATAGCACTGCTTTTCTTAGTGAAGGGTTCTTGGGCTTGACGGTCTAAAGCACAATTTGAAGAATGGCACAGATAGTTGACCAATCCTTGTGGCTTTTGTGGCAAATGTGGACAAAACATCCCACATCATATTTGGCATCGCCCCCCCCCCCCTTTATGTGATTACTGCAGCATCTTGTCAGCTCAAAAAAGTTTGCCATCTGCTGTCTGTACTTCGGTGAGAAGAATTCCATGCCCAGTCCATAACTACGAAAGCTAATTGGTTATCTAGCCTCCGCAAAGAAGACTGTTTGGCAAAATCTTGGCTTGCTACTCATAGCAAATGGGGCTTCGAGCTGTAAATGGCTGAAAAGAAGTAATCAAAACTAAAACATAGTGGACGCTTGTGTTCCTATGTGACGACGCCCTCCTTCTCAAGCAGCTTTTGTACTTAGATAATAAAGATTTTTTATACTAATGACTTTTCAGAGCCCTTGCTTTATTTCCACTGACGTATTTGCATCTGTAAGTAACGACACCTATAGCTGCAGTACAATGTGCATCAGCCAGAATTGCCATGGGGACGGTGACAGACGATCACTGAAACGTGGTGAAAATAAAACAAGGGTTGTGAAAAAAAGATCTTTATTCAGTAACGTACACGTACCAACATGATGAAACTATTCATGGATCTTTTTAACTTCAGAAATACTATTTTCTACCTCAGTCCATCGTTCACAGACAATGGCTATCGGTGTTAGTAAGTCCTCCGCGAATCACTCATCGGTGGCGCCCAACATCATTCCTAATCCCTTCGGCCACATAATTGTGCAATTTTTTTCAGTGGGGGCTAGTCTGATGGTAGTAGCGTGTGTTTGTTTATGTATTAACCCTATCCAGACTGGGGGGGGGGGGGGGGGTAAAAGTGCCTGCGGCAATTTTGACGTCATATAGCTCCCAAACGGCTTGTGCTAGAACAACCAAACTTTGTGACTTTTCCTAAAATATTGTTGGCAGCAATTTATTAAAAAAAGAATGAGTTTATAATTTTTCATGTTGCCATGGCAACGGGTTCCTGTAAGGCAATTTTTTTAAAATTATTTTTACTAATTATTACTAATTTTGCTTTAAACAATGGGATTTTAAGACTTTCTTGTTATATATACACCATGTACAAACCCAAATCAATGCATCTAATTTATTGTAGTTTTATGACAGTTATGTGTGGTTTTCACACAGGCTCACAGCTACACAAAAAGGCTCCATAACTTACCTCCATAGTGAAACGTCACTACCCGATTTATCATGGTCCCAAACCCCCCAAATCCATTAAATACCCTGATATGGTTCGTCTTATACTGTAAGTTCATTTATTTTCACGGGGATAAAATTTCACGGTAGGAGCGGAAAGAATATTGTTTCGCGGTGTTTTAAGTATATATGCAAAAAGAGGGCCTCTAGCTAGCCAAAGGGTATCGAGTTTTGATACACGATTGCAACACATTTCCATTAGATCTCCCTCTGATTCAATTCCAACGCTATCATACTTAGTTACGCTTATGATATTGATTATGAAGTAGCAGTTGTTTAAAAGTGTAGGGTCGTCTTTATTTCTTCTTATTGATTCTAACAGTTTCTTCATCATACTTGGTTACATTTATATATATATATATATATATATATGATATTGATAATGGATTAGAAGCTATCTCAAGGGGGAATATGGTCTTTATTTGTTATAGATGAGATACTATGCGTAGCAATGAATGAACTTGCATGATAATTGACTCCTAGCCTTGTTTTGAATGTCAAGATCCAACAGATATGCCTGTAGGTGTGCCCCTTTCAACTTTTCGCCTCTAGCTAGCCATAGGGTATCGAGTTTTGATACACGATTGCAACACATTTCCATTAGATCTCCCTCTGATTCAATTCCAACACTATCATACTTAGTTACGCTTATGATATTGATTATGAAGTAGCAATTAAAAGTGTAGGGTCGTCTTTATTTCTTCTTAATGATTCTAACAGTTTCTTCATCATACTTGGTTACATTTATGATATTGATATCGGATTTGAAGCTATCTCAAGGGGAAATATCGTCTTTATTTGTTATAGATGAGATACTATGCGTAGCAATGAATGAACTTGCATGATAATTGACTCCTAGTCTTGTTTTGAATGTCAAGATCCAACAGATATGCCTGTAGGTGTGCCCCTTTCAACTTCTTTGTATCATTTTTGATGATACGATCTGTGGAGTACGATCTGAAACCTCCTTAACAACATCCTTAGCGACCAACTTAGCAACAATATTGTCATTACAAGCTGGCAGATGTGTCATTGTTCACACACTCATATCTCCGGATGTAATTGACGGATTTCGATCATTAAAAGTTTAATATGCAGGGCATGATACAGACGGTAAGTCTATCTCATCAGGCAATGCCACATAAGTAATGTGAATAAATGCACGATATTGGAAAGTAAAGAATATATTTCTGACGAGAAAATCACAAAAAATCCGATTGTAGGTGGTCTTGATTTTGAGTTGAATGATATCGAAAATCAACTGATATTTTAGTCATACTCTTAGCGGGTTTCACTAGCCTGTAAATTTCATGGAAAATATTGATGTTTAATTCATTGCCCCTCTCCCACTATTTAAGACATGAAATTTCCTGTTCATTTGGCGATAGGTCTGAAGGCTGATTGCTACACTTACCTTACGTGTATCTTTTTTGGTATCTCTTGCCCTGCTAAAAACTAAAAAAAATCGAAATCGTAACACACTGCGGGAATGCACGGAGAATGAGCGTGTGCTGAGGAGGTTCCATAATACCACCAGGAAGAAAATCGGCACAATCGACTGCCGTTATTTACCTTTTAACAGCCACTGTTGTTGTTTTTTCCTGTTAAAAAGTGTGCGAAATTCAAGGCTGCCTGGGGATTCAAACTCGACCATATCAGAGTAGCAATGTTGTTCATTGAAGTGTGGGATGTGACATTTACCTGAACTTGGGGGTGGAGGGTGGTTTTGTTTCATTCAATTATCTTTTTCTATTACCCAGAATACTATGCCTAGTGCAATGTATGAAATTTTCATGCATTCCGTTAGATTAAAGGACGCAACTACAATTTTTGTGACCATTTCTAGGGATATGAACGAATAGACAGCCCAGTTAGTCAGCCCAGCTTTTTTTGTAAACCCTACATTAAGGGATGTGCAAGGTGAATGAAAAGGATACAAAACTGATGCATCGAAACAGTATTTCTGACGTTACTGGCACATCTTCCCAATCAACTGACACTCTGAGCCTTTTTGAATATTTTCAGACGAAACATCGTCCTTTTTATCACTTTCTAGAGCTAACTCCTTCCCACCTGACGAATGCCATGGCACAGTGCCAACAAACTCCTAGCATCAGTAAACAGTGTCAGTGACTGGTAGATGGTATGTAGCATCAACAGTAATAAACAATAGTGCCTTGTGTATGCGAGAAGGGATCCAAATTGTGGACAAGTCGGAAGGGGAGGGATGTTGAATTAGCCCATGCACGGGCATAAGTCAAAAGTATTATTCAGATCTGTCCATTTCTACATGGACAAATGGATGGAAATATGCTGTATTTGTTCATTTCTTGTAGATGTTGGATTTCTTGTAAGTACAAACCCTCTCATTTTTTTCGAACACAGAACAATGTTTTCTACGTTGTTGTCAGAAGTCTCCATCCGCACAATCGCGGTGTTTTTGGTCGTCTTCCTCACCCTTCTCTTCTTCTTCAAACGACGTAAGAACCTCCCACCGTCACCGAGTGGGAGCTGGCCTGTTGTCGGCCACCTGTTGTCCCTCGGCCGAGCGCCCCACCTGAAGCTTACGGAGTGGAGGAAACGGTATGGCGACGTGTACACTGTTCGAATGGGGATGGAAGACGTGGTGGTTCTGAACGGCTGCCGGGCCATCAAAGAGGCGCTTGTGGACTACAAGGATGCTTTCTCTAGCAGGCCAAGCGTGTATGTGCTGAATCTGATTTCTGGGTTTGGAAAAAGTGCGTACGTTCTTCTCTTCAAATTTCAAACATGTATGGTTCTGAAATGATGATATCCTGTTAGTGAACGATTTTACATCGTTATATGGAACATTTGGTGTAACAGTTGCATTATTTTCAACATGACGATTGTAAAGGTACCGTCAAACTGTCCGGATTTCTTAGTCACCTTCGGTGCGCTAGTAGTCTTTCTAAGAACCCCTATTGTTTTGGTCCCAATTCAACATGTATTGCCTGCGGCGCTATGCACTAGTACAAGATGACCCAATTCTAGCAAAATTGCAAACAAGGCTAAATAAACAATGGTACAGGCACCATGCCCCTTTTTCTTCCCTTCAATGTAGGGCGTATGTATATTAATATATATGAATATGATATCATATATTTCACAGACATCGGCGTCTCAAAATTCAACCAAGCCTACAAAGAAAAACGCAAGTTTGCCTACAGTGCGCTGAGAAACCTGGGAATAAAAATGGGACCGGGCAGTATGGAAGAGAGCATCAGAGAAGAGGGTCGTCAGCTCTGTCTAAAGGTATTTTTGGGCACATTCTCACTTTAAGCCCTTGAAAGGCACAAAATACGTCTTCGATAACGTCACAACACAGCACACAAGTAATCTGGATTTTTACCTGATAGCTGTTTGAGTTGTGAGTACATCTCAGTCTTTGTTATTTCCAAATGAACATGGCCTTTGTAGTTCTTAATAAGTATAGTAGATACAACCACGACATGAGAAGATGGACAATCTGAGCCATGTGGTGTGTATTTTTTAATAATGTTTTATTTGCAAAATCATGCCCGAGGGCTAATTGCATACACAATCTCAAGAACTAAGAGAGGTAAGTACATAAAACTAGTGTCTAATCAACTGCATGATACTACGAGTATGAATACTATTGTCGGGTTTGACTTCTTCTTTGAAGGCAGTGGTTAATGAACTGTCCCACGTTCTGTATGATCGTGGGATTTTGAGCTTTTAGTAAAAATGTAGTCTTTTAATAGTTGTCGGAACAAGGGGACGCACGTCCACGTGACATCACCGACAACCTGACTGTGTCAGTCGCCAACATCATCTGCTCCATGGTGTTCGGGAAACGTTACGACTATGATGACGTCACGTTTGTGGAACTGACCAAAAGCATAAACAAACTGGTCGCCCAACTTGGATCGAGTCAGCTGATGGCCGTATTTCCATTTCTGCGATTCATACCGGGAGGTAGGATATACTAATAGCCTGGGTACCATCCGATTACTACCGGGGAACATTTGATACCGATACCCTCGCATGCCCCGTAGTAGTCGGATGGTACCCAGGCTAGGATATTAGATATGTAAAGACGGTTTGTTTATAAATGACTTTAAGTTTAAGCACTGAATCATTATCTTCAGTTAGTATTTATAACAGGCGTTTACTGACCGCAATGATATGGTATGTTCGGTTCCTACCTTCATGGATTAGTAAAGTTAGCATCAAAAACATCTACTTTATCATAACTGACACACAAAATAACATTATAAGGTCCAGGAAGGAGGTTCCAATTCGACGGGGAACCGTTTTTGCTTTTGTTTGTACCTATAACTTAAGTTCCTATTGATAAATTTGTATTTAGGTTTTGTATTAATATGTAGGTTTTGATGAAACATGACAATTTCTGACAACCTAGCAGCTTTTACACCGCCTTACCAATAGTAGAACGGGAAAGTCCATAGTCGAATAGCACACGTATGTCCAAGATCGATGACCTGAATTTGAGTCAACCGGCTTGTGTTTTTGCGTGTTTGTTTGACAATGACGCGGCAATGTTGTTGTTCACATTAAGCTATTGTTTTCTGCACGATATCAAATTGAATTTTGTATTCTTCACAGTTAATTCATCAAACAGGGTTCTTGTCGAATGCCTAAACGAGGTCCAGGCATACCTTCGACATGAAATTACAAAGCATCGCGAGAACCTGGATAACGAGAATCCACGAGACTTCATCGACCTCCTCCTCACCGAACTACAGACCCAAGAGAAGACAGACTGCTTAACAGAGGAGAACATTATGTTTATAATCCAAGACCTGTTTACTGCTGGAGTCGGGACAACAGTCACCACCTTGCGATGGGGTCTTCTGTACATGGTACTGTGTCCAGAGGAGCAGCAGAAGGTACATGTGCTAGTAATGGGTTATGGTCTAGGTCCAAGTTCAAGATCATTCACCTCAACTAGGAAACACTTGTCTAGACGTTTATGCAAAGTGCTGCTGCCTTACATCGGGTTACAGTTGATTTCAGTGGCTTTGTTTATAATTTTAGTGTTGCAAAACAGTTGCAAGTATGAATAAGCTCGTTCATAAGTGCGTGTATGCATGCACAAAAACAAGAATCCTGAGTAATCTGTCAAAACGAAAGGCCGCCTAGACAAAAACAAAACTATTTAAACATGAGGGGTCTACACTTTTGACAAAGTACCCCCCAATTACTGCCGCTGCGCATGCGTAATCGGAAATCGGAACTGTAAAGGAGCAGATTGTATACAATTGCAAGCTAAGGGATCTTCGATATATATAAAGTATGACCTATAACTCAATTCATAACTCACATATGCGCACTTGGAACTCCAGGTAGCTTATTTGAAGTAAAAACGACTACTTTAAACTAATGGACACATGCTTTATATAAAAAAAACTCTGTAACAGGTCCAAGCTGAGCTGGACAGTATCCTGGGAACAGACCATGACGTGCCCACCCTGGCCCACAGGTCCCAGCTCCCGTATACCGAGGCTACTATCATGGAAATCCTGCGAATCAGGTCCATCGTTCCCCTTACGCCTCACGCTCCAAACGAGGACACGACTTTCCGAGGCTATGACATCCCATCGGGAACGCAGGTGAAATACTTATCAACAGCGATGTTATCTTTGTTACGTCTTGCTGAATTTTGACCTCGACCACAATGCATTACTCACACATGCGCACTCGGATCTTTGGGCGTCGTGCATGGGACGTACTAAACGCGAAACAAATATAGAGATTTCTTTTTCACGTTTCAATCGAGTGATTATATGTCAAATAAACTCTTTATATTGAACTTGAATTGCAGAATGATGTTTCTATATATATAGCCCCACGCTACATGACATGTCACTACGGTATTGATACAGACAGTTAAAGAATCTATTCGTTTTGAAGGTTCTTCCCATCCTGTGGTCAGCTCATATGGACCCGGAGTTCTGGCCGGACCCAGAGAAGTTTAACCCCTGTAGATTCCTGGACGCTGACGGCAAGGTGGTTACCAGGCCGGAATCGTTCATGCCCTTTTCTACAGGCAAGTTTTTTTTTCCAAAGACCAACATAAGCAAAAGTGTGTTTTAGAACCTTAAAGTATTCCGTCATAAACAATTATTTGGTGTAATCAAGAATTATTTGCTTGTTTTTTAATTTTTTCTCGTTATCCTATTCTACAGGTCGCCGTGCCTGCCTTGGCAAGCAGCTGGCTAAGATGGAGCTCTTTCTGCTCTTTTCTTCCCTCCTGAAACACTTCACCTTCAAGTTGCCAGAGGGCGCCGCTGCACCTTCAACAGATGGCTGCCTGGGTTTAACTTTGGCCCCACCAATAGTGAATATGTGTATAATTCAGCGCTAGGATACTCGTTTCAAAGCAACTTGCGACAATGATTGATAATACACAAGTTAACATGTACCCAACAAGTATATATACATATATATATATATATATATATATATATATATATATATATATATATATATATATATATATATATATATATATATATATATATATTCTGAAGCTTTGTCATATGCGCACTATTCAACGGAATCTATCATACTTTGTTTCGGATTGATCGTGTAGCGCCTAATATGTTATCACTCATTTTACGACATCGCAGATATTGCTGGTCAAATTGACGTTTACATTTAAAGTAGATGAACTAATATGAGATGATAAATGACTGAACTCTATTGCTCGACAATTGTACAAGATACAACGTATGGTAACAACTAGGGCTGGGTATCGGTACAGCGTACCGGTACAAAACCGGTTTTTCTTATTTGACCGGTCCAGAAAAACCGGACCTGAAAAAAATTAGGTAAACCGGATGTTGGACCGGTTAGAAAATTAAAAGATTATTTTATCAGGCATTCACACGTTTTGGCGCTTGCAGGTGGAAGAAAATAACAAGAGTGAAGTAGAGTAGAAATTACAGTAATTTCTACCAAGTTTTACAGCCAATCGTACAGGTGCAGTTAGCGTTGTAGGATTACAAAACGCCAGTGTAAGTCTAGTACTCCACCGAACATATTTCTTTGTAATGAAATTGACCATTGGTATGAGTCATAATGAATCAGGTCCAGGTTCAGGTCCGGACCTGGACCTGATCCTCTGGACCTGAACTGGACCTGGACCTAAATTTTCTGTACCGGTACCCAGTCCTAGTAACAACTACTAAACTACATACAGATACCTAGATACAGAACAACAGGATAATATAATCAATAACATTATAAGGTTTATAGTACAGTCACGTGTGAATGATCTGGTCTCACATTTAGAATAATGTATAGACATATTGACCTTGTTATGCGGATGTGTGCGCATCAATTCTGTTGGTGACAATGTATGGTAATGTACAGGTAACAAAAGTGACAGGTACTATATAACAACAATACTAATTACTACATTAATAATGGACTACATCAAGTGGGGTGTGCATTAAGTACTTAAGTGAACTATCTTGAACATGATATTGTGTATGTCTATGCTACTTTGCGGCATTTATCTAATATTATTCAGGAATGTATTAACCTAGTAGGTGAATATCTGTAGATGATATAAGAGTAAATTGAATACATCGCTACTTGTGTGAGGCAATGTTGTATTGGGTTTACATGTGATCAATTGTGTTAACTTTTGCTTGAAGCAATAAAGCTTTAAAAATTGTATAAGCAAGTAGTATGGATATTGAAGGTAATACAAACCTTACAATATTAGGACGGGGTAAAATCCTGGTGTCATTATTATCTGACTGAAGATTGTTGAAGCACCGAAGTTCATTATTATCTGACTGAAGCTTGTTGAAGCACCGAAGTTGACCTCCCACTTTTGAACCAAAACGATAAAGCGTTAACGTTCTGCTAGGGATGACATACTACAGACTAATGTGTATTTTTAAAAACTGTGACCTTTGTCAAGCTTTAATCTGCAGTTGGCCTGCGAAAGGCTAATGGTGGACTGGACTGACCCCTTATTAATTATTATCATATAGCCAGGCGCCGCAGACCAATCAGAAGGCCCCGTTTCATGTTGGTTATGACGCCTTAACGCATAGATTCCGGCCAGCCCGGTGTGTAATGCTCCTTCTGATTGGTCAGAATGAAACGACAGTGACACCATTGTCGATGCAAATTGACACTTATGTCGTTGTCTATTCATTCTGACCAATCAGAAGGGATATGCAGGCATTGGCCAATCTAAAGGAGCGAAACATATGCCAGAGCAGAGGGAATAAGTACTTGCTCCCTCGGTGGTTTTATTCGGTGGTTATAGCAAAGGCCCAGGCGTTATGACACCATATACACCTCGGGGCGGGTCATTAATCCTTAATCGATAGGAAAGGGGGTGATAAACAATTGAGATAACGTCACACTTTTCGAACGAAACCAAAGATTAAAACATGTAGTTAAATCAACCATTACGACATTTGGGCAATGGGTATCGAGTTGGGTTGGAAGTAAAATACCATATTTACTATCATGTTTTTCATTTATATGTTATCATAATTTGAAGTAAAATACCATATTTACTATCATGTTTTTCATTTATATGTTATCATAATTTTTTGTTATAAAAATCAGTTTCCCTATGTCTGTATTTCTGCTTGTTTATTTGTATTTACTACGCCTATTGATTTGTATTCATAAGTATTACTCCATTCACTTTTTTTTACTACGCCTATTGATTTGTATTCATAAGTATTACTCCATTCACTTTTTTTTACTTGCTTTATCATTATCATAGGATCCGTGGTATTTCCTTTGTCTTTGTTTGTTTTGATGGAAAATGATAAAATAAATTTATGGAATATAGCAAAATATCAAATTGACATTGTGTGTGAATGTTGACGCCTTGTCTATCTATTTTATTTATTTACAGAGATTTTCACATGTAGCTGACTGAGCCAACCTTTGAGGAGAAAATGTCAAAGCAGAAAGTAAAAAATAATCACTTTGTCACATGCTCGTTTCAACCTCAGAGTTTATCAGAAATCCTTCATTCCAGTTCCAGATTTACAGGTAGGTACTAAGTTAATGACAGAGATGGGCACTAGTACCAATTCTGAGAAAGATATGGAATGTAGGATTGCTCAAGCCTGGAGTTCTCTCCATTCCTTACAAAAGATATGGAAAGCACCCATCAGTAAGCACACAAAAACCAAAGTGTTTAAAGCATGTACTGAGTCCATTCTACTGTATAGTTGTGAGTCATGGACTATGACAGCAGCCCAGAGCAAAAAATTGGATGTTACTTATACGAAAATGTTAAGAAAGGTGTATAATGTTTCATGGAGAGACTGTTTAACCAACAAGCAACTATACGGCCCACTCCCAGCCATTTCATCTGTGGTGAGGCGGCGCCGGCTCGCCATGGCAGGGCATGTGGTTCGTGGGAACGAGCCTGCAGGGAGACTAATGGACTGGCTGCCAGAAGGAAGGCGCAGAGTTGGCCGACCATACATTACCTTAAAGACAATGATAGAAAGAGACATTGAACTGTCAGGGTCTAGTTCAATGTCTGCCATGAAGGACAGATCATACTGGAAAACTTGTGCTTTGGACTGTGCCTCATCGGTGTAAAACCGGATGAATTATGTATGTATTAGTTATGTATTAGGGCACTAGTACAGTCTCAACCACAAGTCTTATGCAAATCTCAGTATACACAAAATTGAGTTCAGAATAAACAATAATCGTTGAATTTTTAATCAATGACTTCTACACACATCTTAGTGCACTCGTAACCCACTCAATCAGATCAATTCCTTTTCTTCTCCATTTCATATGTAATAGAATTATACTAACTGGCATCGCATTACTCTGAAATTGACTTCATTACTTGTGGTACGTTTTAACAGCGAATGAAGTTTTCATGTCCACTAATTATAACTGTTTAATGTAATTTTGCAATGTCTGTCTTTAAAATTGCTTTAAAAAACATTTACATTTGGCCTCCCTATCAATACAATTAAGCTAAAAGTATCTGTACTTGCACCGAGGTGCAGTTAACATCTAAAAGTAGCCAAATCTATTACGGACACTCATTTGTCGTATGTCATCCTACGACTTCAATGTCACATAATTTTTTCAACAGGCTAACCAAAACAAACCCCTGACCAGTATCTAGGACAATCTTTTCCGTAGTAAGACAATTGAAATTTATACGATATAATGCACGAGTATCCCAAGTATTCCCGCATTTATTGTATATATGTAGCTACGATCTACGTAATGGGTCTTTAGAGATGGTTCTCCTTAGTAGGTCGTGGTTGTACAATATGACGAATATATGTACCGGAAAAATATATAAAGATATATGTTTGTTGGTGGATATAAATATACATATATTCATCATTTACTTTTCAGTTGGCTGTATGTCAATATCTAAAATATCTAAACAAGGTAACTCAGTCACCTTTTAGAATAGGTATTGTGAGCCAATATCACAATTATGTTGACATTGTATCCCTAGCGTTTGGTGATGCACATATTTACTGTTGGTGGGACATAGGTTAATCCCAAGCAGCCAACTGTCGAAGGTGCAGCGGCGCCCTCTGGCAACTTGAAGGTGAAGTGTCTCAGGAGGGAAGAAAAGAGCAGAAAGAGCTCCATCTTAGCCAGCTGCTCACCGATGCAGGCACGACGTCCTGTTTAAAAAGGATGATGCGAAAATGTAAGAAAAAAAAATAACGACACCAATGACTTTATAACTTCATAGTGCATTGTTAAAAAGAGACAAAATTTGACAACCAAGCACAGAAAGCTTTTATATTTATCAGCTACCTCGTACGAAGAAAACAATCTTATGGAGATTTCGGCGGAATTTGGGTTTCAAAACTCACCAGTAGAAAAAGGCATAAAGGATTCCTGCCTACGGACCACATTGCCGTCAGAGTCAAGGAACCTACGGGGGTCAAACTTCTCTGGGTCCGGCCAGAACTGCGGGTCCATATGAGCTGACCACAGGTTGGGAAGAACCTTCGAATCGAATAGATAGTAAAAACATTCTTTAACTGTCAGAATCAATACCATAGAGACATGTCATGTAGCGTGGGGCTATAATAGCCGCTATATATATAAAAACATCGTTCTGCAATTCAAGTTTAATATAAAAAGTTTATTTGACATAAAATTACTCAATTAAAACGTGAAAAAGAAATCTCTATATTTGCCTCGCGTTTATTACGTCCCATGCACGACCCCAAAGATCCGAGTGCGCATGTGTGAGTAATGCATTGTGGTCGGGGTCAAAGTTCATCAAGACGTAACGAAGACAACAATGCTGTTGATAAATCTCTCACCTGCGTTCCTGATGGGATGTCGTAGCCTCGGAAAGCCGTGTCCTCGTTTGGAGCGTGAGGACCACCAAGGGGACCGATGGCCCTGATTCGCTGGATCTCCATGATAGTAGCCTCAGTATACGGGAGCTGGGACCTGTGGGCCAGGGTGGGCACGTCATGGTCTGTTCCCAGGATACTGTCCAGCTCAGCTTGGACCTGTTACAGAGTTTAAAATAGTGGTTTTTACTTCAAATGAGCTATCTGGAGTTCCATGTGCGCATATGTGAGTTATGAATTGTGTTATGGGTCAAACTTTATATATTAAAGATTCCTTGGCTTCTATACGATCAGCTCCTTCACAATTTCAATTACGCATGCGCAGCGACAGTAATTGGGGGGGAATATGTCAAAATTGTAGGCCCCTGATGTTTTAATAGTTCTAGTCTTAACTATTGTCTTGATTTCTCCATAAAAATGGTCAGACGTGTTTTGTTTTTGTCTCGGGGGCCTTTCGTTTTGACACATTACTCGGGATTCTTGTTTTTGTGCATGCATACGTGAAATGGCTTATTCACACTTGCGACTGTTTTGCAACACTAAATGGTTTTAAACTATCAAAAAAAGTCAATGAAATCGACTGTAACCCTCTGTAAGGCAGCAGAACTTTTCATCAACGTCTAGACAAATGTTTCCTTTTTGAGGTGACAGATCTTGAACTTGGACCTAGACCATAATCCATTACTAGCACATACGCACTGTGATGTACCTTTTGCTGCTCCTCTGGACACAGAACCATGTACAGAAGACCCCATCGCAAGGTGGAGGCTGTGGTCTCGACTCCAGCAGTAAACATGTCTTGGATTATAAACACAATGTTCTCCTCTGTTAAGCAGTCGGTCTTCTCTTGGGTCTGTAGTTCGGTGAGGAGGAGGTCGATGAAGTCTCGTGGATTCTCGTTGTCCAGGTTCTCGCGATGCTTTGTAATTTCATGTCGAAGGTATGCCTGGACCTCGTTTAGGCATTCGACAATAATCCTGTTTGATGAATTAACTGTAAAGAAAATCCAATATGATATCGTGCAGAAAACAATTGCTTAATGTGAACAACAACATTGCCGCGTCATTGTCAAACAAACACGCAAAAACACAAGCCGGTTGACTCAAATTGAGGTCGTCGATCTTGGACATACGTGTGCTATTCAACTATGGACTTTAGCGTTCTACTATCGGCGGTGTAAAAGCTGCTAGGGTGTCTTGTTTCATCAAAACCTGCATATTAAAATTATACAAATTTATCAACAGGAACTTAAGTTGGTACAAACAAAAGGAAAAACCGTTCCCCGTCGCATCGAAAAATCCTTCCTGGACCTAATAATGTTTTTGTGTGTCAGCCATAATAAAGTAGTTGTTTTTGATGCTAACATTACTAATCCATGAAGGTAGGAACCGAACATACCATATTGTTACGGTCAGTGAACGCCTATTATAAACACTAACTCAAGATAATGATTAAGTGCTTAAACTTAAAGTAATTTATGAACAAACCGTCTTTACATATCTAATATCCTAGCCTGGGTACCATCCGACTACTACGGGACATGCGAGGGTATCGGTATCAAAGGTGCCCCGGTAGTAATCGGATGGTACCCAGGCTATTAGTATACCCTACCTCCCGGTACGAATCGCAGAAATGGAAATACGGTCATCAGCTGACTCGATCCAAGTTCGGCGAACAGTTTGTTGATGCTTTTGGTCAGTTCCACAAACGTGACGTCATCATAGTCGTAGCGTTTCCCGAACACCATGGAGCAGGTGATGTTGGCGACTGACACAGTCAGGTTGTCGGCGATGTCACGTGGATGTGCGTCCCCTTGTTCCGACAACTATTAAAAAATACACACCACATGGCTCAGATTGTCCATCTTCTCATGTCATCGTTGTATCTACTACTACTATACTTATTAAGAACAACAAAGGCTATGTTCATTTGGAAATAACAAAGACAAAGATGTACTCTCACAACTCAAACAGCTATCAGTTAATCGGAATTACTTGTGTGCTGTGTTGTGACGTTATCGAAGACTTATTTTGTGCCTTTCAAGGGCTTAAAGTGAGAATGTTCGCAAAAATACCTTCAGACAGAGCTGACGACCCTCTTCTCTGATGTTTTCTTCCATACTGCCCGGTCCCATTCTCATTCCCAGGTTTCTCAGCGCACTGTAGGCAAACTTGCGTTTTTCTTTGTAGGCTTGGTTGAATTTTGAGAACCCGAGGTCTGTGAGATATATGATATCATATATATATATATATATATATATATATATGTATATATATATATATATATATATATATATATATATATATATATACCCGAGGTATATATATGATATCATATGATATCATATATCTCACAGACCTCGGGTTCTCAAAATTCAAAATTCTCTCTCTCTCTCTCTCTCTCTATATATATATATATACATACGCCATGCATTGAAGGGAAGAACAAAGAGGTATGGTGCCTGTACCATTGTTTATTTACCCTTGTTTGCAATTCTGCTAGAATTGGGTCATCTTGCACTAGTGCATAGCGCCGCAGGCAATACATCTTGAATTGGGACCAAAACAATAGGGGTTCTGGGAAAGACTACTAGCGCACCGAAGGTGGCTAAGAAATCAGGCCACCTTATAGTGACAGATTTTCGGTTCCTTTTGTTTGTTTGTTTGTTTGTTTATTTATTTATCCAGGGGTACATGGTCGGCGTTTTTCAAAGATCTCTGGGGGGAAACCCCGTACATACATAACAATAATCAAGGACAATACAAAATTAAATAAATTGTAACTTAGCAAGAATCGATAAAGAATAACGCAATTTAACTAAGACAAGATAAGGCAAATCAATTTTACAACGTTAATCCTAATATAACTCCAAATCATAAGTGAAATCAAATAAGTAATGGATAATTTGCATACCAATGTGAACAGAAAAAGACATGACGGATTACATTTCATACCATTATCATCATGTTAAAAATTTACCTTTACAGTCGTCATGTCAAAAATAATGCAACTGTTACACTAAATGTTACATATAACGATGTAAAATCGTTCACTATCAGGATATCGTCATTTCAAAACCATACATAGTGGCATGCGAAATTGGAAGAGAAGAACGTACGCACTTTTTCCAAACCCAGAAAACAGATTCAGCACATACACGCTTGGCCTGCTGGAGAAAGCATCCTTGTAGTCCACAAGCGCCTCTTTGATGGCCCGGCAGCCGTTCAGAACCACCACGTCTTCCATCCCCATTCGAACAGTGTACACGTCGCCATACTGCTTCCTCCACTCCGTAAGCTTCAGGTGGGGCGCTCGGCCGAGGGACAACAGGTGGCCGACAACAGGCCAGCTCCCACTCGGTGATGGTGGGAGGTTCTTACGCCGTTTGAAGAAGACGAGAAGGGTGAGGAAGACGACCAAAAACAACGCGATGGTGCGGATGGAGACTTCTGACAACAACGCAGAAAACATTGTTCTGTGTTCGAAAAAAATGAGAGGGTTTGTACTTACAAGAAATACAACATCTACAAGAAATGAACAAATACAGCATATTTCCATCCCTTTGCCCATGCCCGTGCATGGGCTAATTCAACATCCCTCCCCTTCCGACTGGTTCACAATTTGGATCCCTTCTCGCATACACAAGGCACTATTGTTTATCACTGTTGACGCTACACACCATCTACCAGTCACTGACACTGTTTACTGATGCTAGAAGTTTGTTGCCACTGTGCCATGGCATTCGTCAGGTGGGAAGGAGTTGGCTCTAGAAAGTGATAAAAAGGACGATGTTTCGTCTGAAAATATTCAAGAAGGCTCAGAGTGTCAGTTGATTGGGAAGATGTGCCAGTAACGTCAGAGATACTGTTTCGATGCATCAGTCTTGTATCCTTCTTCATTCGCCTTGCACATCCCTTAATGTAGGGTTTACAAAAAAGCTGGGCTGACTAACTGGGCTGTCTATTCGTGTTATCTAACGCGCCTGGCTATCACGTCAGGCTACTCAGATCCGTTCATATCCCTAGAAATGGTCATGTACCAATGTAGTTGCGTTCTTTAATCTAACGGGATGCATGAAAATTACATACATTACACTGGGCATAGTATTCTGGGTAATAGAGAAAGATAATTGAATAAAACTAAACCACCCCCAAGTTCAGGTAAATGTCACATCCCACACTTCAATAAACAACAATGCAACGTCTTTTAACAGATACCTTACTAAATCAATGCGTATATCTATTATATCGTACACGATAAAAAAAGGCTCCTTATGGGGCTTACCAGGACGAACATATAATAAAACATGTTTGAACAGAATTACGCTGTACAGTACTGCAGCACAAGGAGAATTCTAAACTTTACTTTGTGTAAGAATGACAAGTGGCAGTTACGACCGATGCACACATATTCATGGCACGGCCGTTTGTTTAACAGATCGTTATCAGTGCAGGAGAAGTCACCTACAGGCATATCTGTTGGATCGTGACATTCAAAACAAGGCAAGGAGTCAATTATCATGCAAGTTCATTCAGTGCTACGCATAGTATCTCATCTATAACAAATAAAGACGATATTACCCCTTGAGATAGCTTCTAATCCATTATCAAGATCATAAATGTAACCAAGTATGATGAAAAAACTGTTAGAATCATTTAGAAGAAATAAAGACGATCTTACACTTTTAAACAACTGCTACTTCATAATCAATATCATAAGCGTAACTAAGTATGATAGTGTTGAAATTGAACCAGAGGGAGATCGAATGGAAATATGTTGCTATAGTGTATCAAAACTCGATACCCTATGGCTTGCTAGAGGCCCCCTTTTTGCATATATACTAGGAGTCCTTTAAGTTCCGTTCGAGACGTGATAAAAATTTCGAGGTCATGTGCCATCATGGTGTCCGGCTTGTGGTCAGTAAGGGTCCCGGTGTGTACTACGATATCGTTTAAACCGCGAACTTAAAACACCGCGAAACAATCGTTTCCACTCCTACCGTGAAATCACTCCTACCGTTGGGACCATGATAAATCAGGTAGTGATGTTTCAGTATGGAGGTAAATTATGGAGCCTTTTTGTGTAGCTGTGAGCCTGTGTGAAAACCACACATAACTGTCATAAAACTACAATACATTAGATGCATTGATTTTGGTTGTACACGGGGTATATAAGGACATTTGAAAAGGAATAAAGTTGGTTTGGCACATGTTATCGTTGTTTTTTTACGTGGAGGGGTTTGTTACTGACTAAACCATTGTGTAAACTTAATCTGTTCAATAATGAGACGGGCTCTGTATGGACATTCAAAACACAGATAACATAGAACTATTTTATATTGATAATCCATTCAGAAAGACCAATTATAAACTTGAGGTGAGTAACAAAAGGAAATTCTTAACTAGAAAAAAAGTTTGAGCACACATCCTGATCAATTAGAATATACTGCAAATGTGATGGTCTATTTTGTGTTCGCCTTGCACTCGAGATTGTTAGGATGTGAGTTTAATCTCTGACCGTGTCATACCAAAGACATTTTAAAAATGGGACCCGCTGCTTTCTCTGCTTAGCACTCAGCACTCAGGAAACAATATGTCAATTTAAACATATCAAGACTGGGTTTTTTTTTACCATGGAACCCCCCCCCCCTTCGTATTTATTACTGTACGATCACCAAATTTGCAGGGGGTGATGGGCTTGTTGAGTTTCATAATTCCTAGAATTTTTTATCATTTTGACGTAATATGACGTAATTATGACGTCATTAATAGTAAGTAACCCGTTGATATGGCTATATGACGTCAAAGTTGCCGCGGGCACTTTTAGCCCCCCCCCCCATACATATACAAACACACGCTACTGACATCAGACTAGCCCCCACTGAAATAATTTGCACAATTGTGTGGCCTAAGGGATTAGGAATGATGATGGGCGCCACCGATGAGTGATTCGCGGAGGACTTACTGACAACGATAGCCATTGTCTGTGAACGATGGACTGAGGTAGACAATAGTATTTCTGAAGTTAAAAAGACCCATGAATAGTTTCATCATGTTGGTACGTGTACGTCATTGAATAAAGATCCTTTTTTCACAACCCTTGTTTTATTTTCACCACGTTTCAGTGATCGTCTGTCACCATCCTCAGGGCAATTCTGGTGGATGCACATTATACTGCAGCTATAGGTGTCGTTATTTACAGATGCAAATACGTCAGTGGAAATAAATCAAGGGCTCTGAATAGTTATTAGTACAAAAGATCTTTATTATAGTAAGTACAGAGGCTGATTGAGAAGGAGGGCCTCCTCACAGAGGAACACAAGCGTCCACTATGTTTTAGTTTTGATTACTTGTCTTCAGCCATTAACAGTTAGAAGGCCCATTTGTTATGACTAGCAAGCCAGGATTTTGGCAAACAGTCTTCTTTACGGAGGCTAGATAAGCAATTGGCTTTTGTAGTTATGGACTGGGCATGGAATTCTTCTCAATTAAGTACAGACAGCAGACGGCAGACTTTTTTAGCTGACACGAGGCTGCAGTAATTACACAAAGGGGGCGATGCCACGTATGATGTGGGATGTTTTGTCCACATTTGCAACGAATGCCATAAGGATTGGTCAGCTATCTGTGCCATTCTTCAAATTATGCTTTAGACCATGAAGCCAGAGAATCATTCACTAACAAAAGCAGTGCTAGAAATTATAACCTTATTCAAATCAGCTACATATCTATTATCTTTTCTTCCAGTCACTACTTATATTTATCTTATCAAGAAATATATACAAAACAAAGCTTATGCATAAACGAATTTGGCTGTGATACCAATTGCTTCGATTCTTGTTACAATGTTTATGGTGTCTATTTTGAAAATTTAGCCATCTTCTTTTTTAACGAAAAGTGTTTTTAGATGGGTCAATGCGGGACGCTGTACTGATTTTGTCTCTGCGAGCGATCGGTCAGAAAAATAGCAGTCCAATGCTGTGCTTTGCCTTCTTAGACCGTCAGGCAGGTAATAAGGGCATTTGTGACCGCAAGATAGCATCCACATATAAGTAAGACGGTATGTCAATGAAAAACATAACTTAACCTTGGAAGACATGCAGTCATATGTAGGCATAAGGGATGTAGAATAGCACAAACAGGTAAAACATGGCAAAACAAACAGGTAATGCAAGACAAAAATAGGAAGACGTCAAGTCATGGAACAATTTCTTGTTTGAAACTGCTGAAGACATGCGAGTCTGGAAGTGGAAAGACTTTGGTGTTGGGGTCAGAGAAGTGGTGACCTTTACCACAGTGCCACGACACACTTCCAACAGTTTGGTACTGGTCCCCTTGGTCACACACAAGTCACATCATAATAATAAGCCTACGGTTCCCTCCTCTTTTCTGACAGAAGAAACATGCCCATCTTCTTACATTGTATAAAATATCTTTATGAACATACATGTCTTTATGAACATTCCCTCTGACCAGTATGTCAGACGTGCCCAACGTTGAACCAAAGAAAGTCACTACTTGTGACTTCCACTCGCAACTCAAAATATATCAGTTGCTTCCGACCAAGGACGTATGTCCATGCATGGAGGTGATAGAGGAGGAAGGCGAGTGACAGGCGAGGCAAAGGACGGTGTATACTAGTATAATGACTACAGTCATTCTGTCATGTTTGAAGACTTCAATTTGTGTGAACTGGCAAAAACCAAAAGCCCTCAAATAAAACGCAACTAAAACGCTTATCAGAACATTTTCATATGCCATTACAGGCTCAATGACAAAGAAAATTCCTTTCCTATAAGTATTGGAGACCATCCTAGGCCTAGGCACATGCACATGTGGAAATTTGTAAGATATAAGCTTTGTAGTTTAGTTTTTACAACTTTGTAAAAAAAAAAGACATGTACATGTATGTCAAGTTTTAAGCCTGTTAGAACCTGCTAGCAATTACAATTAAGTACGTTTGACACATCGTTATGTAATTGGGATATAAAATGATACGTTGATCATTTGCTAAATTAGTATCACAAAAATGCAGAACACGTTGCAGTATTTTGGTTATGAATGTAAACGTAACGTTAAATATACTAAAGATATACATGTACTATCGTACAAAAAAGCAATAGACAATGTTCGGTAGTGCACATGCCGCATCTACATGTAGCATTTATGTCTTATGTTAGAAATGTCACAATGGTAAGGACAACGATATGGCGGTAAGCTTTGCGCTAGAAAGCCAGACTTGGTAAGGTTCTCTCCAGATCTGTAACATATACCTTGACAATAGCTAGTAAGGCCTAGCAAAAGAATTTGACTCTGCACCGGTAGATTTTGCCTACTCCATGAGTGACTGTCCAACCTAGAACTACCCTCTAAATAAAACTTTATCTCACCTTGCTATATAAGGACATGTGTAACCGGGATACACGTACAGGAAGATGTGTAATCCTGAAGAAACACTCAAGTAGCTTCGCGAAAGGATCCTACGTCTTCCTTACTGCTTGACTGACACCGGTTCACAATGGTGTCAAGTCATCGCGTTGTACGTGACAGTGACCAAAATACAAAGGCCTGGGAATGTGTTGAAAACAGTTGGGAAGATACTTGATACGCATATTGCGCCTTGATTCTTTGTCATGCTGGCATGTTGGGAGAAGGCCAACGACACCTGTCTTGTGCTGTCGAGCAGAATGTAGGTAGCTTTTGGGCTGAATAAATTTTCCCTGCCTTGCCCTTCGTGGTAAATATAACATTTAGTGATGTCAGTGAGCAAAGTCTTTGTTCAGGATTGGGTTTCAAATAGAACAGAGGTTCAGGTAAATGTCACGTCCCTCAATGAACAACAGATCTAAAGCCACGCTGATATGGTCAAATTGTCCGAACTTTGTAGACTCTACCGATTACTCCACATGTTGTCCGGGACGGCAGAAAATGGTCAATTAGACGGACAACACAATAAAGGAGTTAGCCGGCCCAAACTACAGTTTTCGACAGGGAAAAAACTCCACCTAGAGTGCATGTTATCTGTCTAGGTGGCCAATTGCTACTATTTTCACCTTTCTGTTGATGACCTGCAACTTGTGTCAAAGGGTGATCTATTGTCAAAAAACGTTGTAGGAAGAGTACGAGGGGTGATCAATAAGTTCTTGACCAGGCATTCGTTTTTTCTAAATTAGAAGGTAAGTGGCGAGAAAAAGAAGGGTGAAGTGTGATGAGACAATTTGACCCGCACACCTCAGGTTGCAGATCAATTGTCCACTTTTTTTTCGTTATCCCTTACCTAACGTTACTGGGTGTCGCCTGCAACGTAATGATCACAATAATTAAAAATTTGGTACACATTTATATAAGACTTTATACATGTACGTGAAGTTATCAATAAGTCCTCGGCTGTACCGAGAAATAATAAGCATAGCTCAGATTTCGAAGCATAGATGTCAAGTATAAAGTCTTATATAAATATGTACCAAAATTCAAATTATTGTGATCATTACTTTGCAGGCGACATCCAGTAATGTTAGGTAAGGGAGAAGGAAAAAAACGTGGACAATTGACCTGACCTGATGTGGCGGGTCAACTTGCGCTGCTGGAAGTGAGACACCCAATTCTTTTTGCTTGAAATAGGAAGAGAATCATTATCAAACATTTTGACAATGTCTTTTGTTAATTTACGGCATGGGGAACTCGTAAAACACATGTCGGATCACAATTCACACCACTTTTTTCTCGCCGCTTCTGATTTGCAAAAAACGAATGCCTGTGAAGTAATGACTCCAATGATTTGAAATTTGGAGGATATGGATAAAAGGCTCCATACTATGAAGTTGTGCCTCAAAATTTGTGTTGTGCTTATCATTTCTTTTTTGGGGCCGAGAACCTATTGATCACCCCTCGTAATCTTGAGTAATCTTTAAGAAACACTCAAGTAGCTTCGCGAAATGATTCTGCGTCTTTCTTACTGCTGGGCTGACACCGGTTCACAAAGGTGTCAAGTCATCGCGTTATACTTGACAGTGACCAAAATACAAAGGCCTGAGAATGTTTTGAAAACAGTTTGGAAGATACTTGATACGCATATTGCGCCTTGATTCTTTGTCATACTGGCATGTTGGGATAAGGTCAAGGACACCCGTCTTGTGCAGTCGAGCAGAATGTAGGTAGCTATTGGGCTGAATAAATTTTCCCTGCCTTGCCCTTCATGGTAAATATAACATTTAGTGATGTCAGTGAGCAAAGTCTTTGTCAAGGATGGGGTTTCAAATAGAACAGAGGTTAAGGTAAATGTCGCGTCCCTTAATGAACAACAAATCTAGAGCCACTCTGATATGGTCAAATTGTCCGAACCTTGTAGACTCTACCGATTACTCCACATGTTGTCCGGGACGGCAGAAAATGGTCAATTAGACGGACAACACAATAAAGGAGTTAGCCGGCCCAAACTACAGTTTTCGACAGGGAAAAAACTCCCCCTAGAGTGCATGTTATCTGTCTATGTGGCCAATTGCTACTATTTTCACCCTTGTTGAGGACCTGCAACTTGTGTCAAAGGGTGATCTGTTGTCAAAGCCGTTGTATGAAGAGTAATCTTGAGTAATCTTGAAGAAACACTCAAGTAGCTTCGCGAAAGGACCCTGCGTCTTTCTTACTGCTGGGCTGACACCGGTTTACAAAGGTGTCAAGTCATCGCGTTGTACGTGACAGTGACCAAAATACAAAGGCCTGAGAATATTTTGAAAACAGATGGGAAGATACTTGATACGCATAGCGCCTTCATTTTTTTGTCCTAAGTTTAAAACTTATTACAGATATTTCAAAACATTATTAAGATTGTATAATAGTTTTACCTAAAATTACAAGTACAGACATTGATTGTGCAGCATTTATAATAGTTATACGTCAATATAACAGATGATATTAGTGCGTCATTACTGATACATTAGAGAGAGAGCTTTGTGAATGAATGATTGACGTTGTCTTTCAGTCCAGCTCAGTAGGATCTTAAAACTGGGGGCTTGACGCCGTAGCTATTTCATTCATTTCCCCTATCATTTCTTTCTAATTAGGCAATGTTGATTTGATTATATGGATGACATCCGCGCTCGCACCAATTTTCGGCCGTTTCCAAAAAAAAAAAAAAGTTTTCGACCACAATTGTGCAAAGCAGCTGTAAAATGAGCAGAAATATTCCATAGATTGAATAAAAATTATCAGAAAACAGATAACTAATGCCATAGAATGCCAAAATAAATCTAAAGTCAAAGATTAAGATGTGACAGGACAGAAAGAAAAAAAATCTATTGTTGGTAGGGGGAGGTACCAGTACAGAAAATTCAGGTAAAGGTCATGTTCAGGTCCAGAGGATCATTTTCAGGTCCGGACCTGAACCTGGACCTTGTTGTCTGTGGAAACTTGAGAACTGGCAATACTCAAAACAATGGTAATTGGTCAATTTTGCTACAAAGGAATCTGTTCGGTTGATTATCCGACTCCCACTGGCATTTCGAAATCCTATCTCCATGTAATAAAGGCTAACTGTCTCTGTACCTTTGACTGTAGAAACTTGGTGAAATTGACTATTAACTCTACTTGACTTCGCTCTTGCTGTCTTCTTGGCCCCCAGTAAGACCCAAAATGCCTGATGACATAGTGTGTCCATTTCGTAATTGGCAAAACCGGTTCCTCTGATTTTTTTTTCAGGTCTGTTTCTTTTTCGGATTGGTCCAAGAAGAAAAAAAAATGTTTTGCACCCGTATGATGTACTGGTCCCTACATCTAACTGTTGGTATACCATACTATGTGTGTTAAGTCCTATGTTCAACCTTCCTGGCCACTTTGATTTCATACTGAAGGCAACTTTTTTGGGGGGGGCCAAACTTTTTTTTTTATTCGCTCGCTCGCATCAGTTTTGGAGTTCCCAGAGGATGTCATCCATATAATCAAATCAACATGACCTTATGTTTTTTAGTCATACTATGATAATATTAAATTTTTGATTTACTTATATCGTAAAATAATGTTATGTATTGATTATTCCTAAGTTGCTATCATTTGGCTTGATTCGTATTGCGTTAAGGTTAATTTTCTCTTTCAATACTACCTATTATTCTGTTTAACATGTATGTACATGTTTGTCTTGGGTTACCCCCCAGGGCACATTGAAAACCGCCAATACAATGGCGATTTGTCACCCCTGGTAAATTAAATAAAAACAAACAAACATGTTCACGATTTTGGCATACATCACCTTGAATGATTTAATTTTGTGGTTTGGGGCCATTTTCAGACTACAAATGTAAATGTCCCGGCTTCCATGCCCTATCTTGATATCCTGAGAATCAGCCATGTTAGTTTACTGGGGCTCCCACGTGCACCCCCCCCCCGCCTTGCTACTATTGAAACCATATGTACTGAAAGTTCGAATGTGGATGCCTATGACATATACCCACATGATGTACTTTATTCAACACTTTTGGATGCACTTCATCAAATGATTCATTTTGGAATATTCATTTTGTTTTAAACCAAAGTTATATTGAATCTCACATGCCCAAAATGGGTATGAAAAGCAAAAGTCTCCAAATTTGTTATTTCAACCTTATTAAGGCATGTGACACCCATGTGTTGGCCACTCGAGCCACGTAACTTCTAATGTAACTATCTATTGACAACAAAATGTGGCTAGTTGATGAAAATCACACATATTCAAAAGATTGTAACAAGAAAAAATTTGATTCTCTATGTTTTCGATAAAAAAAGTAAAATTAACAATGTTATTAGAAGGTCTTGTGCCCAGATTGAAGCAACCTTTTAACAGAGCAATACTTTTTGGATGTCTTGTGTAAGCAGTCTATATCAAGTGACAAGGCATAACTTTTGGGCAAATACATACTTTTCTGAAAATTACGAGCATTAGAGAAAATTGACAAATAACTCATAATCAGTTAGTATTATACGGTTATTAATCGCTGTACAATAATTTTTGGTTAGAAATAACCATTTGTAGAATATTACTTACAGCGAGCAGATTATTATTGGACTGAGCATAGCACTTTGGACAAATTCTTGTAGCCCCTTACAGCTTAAACTTACATTGCTGATATTTTGTGAAAAACGTCTCTGGTACTCATTGGATCCTTTCAACCACAGCGAGGGTCTAAGAGCCTCGTTGAAAATAAAAAAAATCTTTAGATTTCTTCCAAAAGTCTTGAGATTTTGTGGTAAATCTTGAGATGTATTGAGTCAATCTTGAGATTTTTCGTGAGAATCTTGAGATCATTTTAATAAGTCTCAAGATTCTTGAAAATGATCTCAACGCAAAATTAACATTTTTTTCCAGACGGTCAGACAGTGTAAGGGGTACAGAAAAACTTACAATGGCATGACTAATTGTTATCGGGACAGAAGACTCCTGGGCGGTACCTTAAACAGACTGTTGCAAGGATCAGGAAGGTTACACGTGCACAATGACACACGTATGTCAGACCAAGCCGCTTCACACATATCCGATATAAGTAGAAATAAAAACATCACAAATTAAAATCTACTTTAATCGTCCTGTCTGTGAGCTTTGACTTGATTACAAAACCATTCCGAGGACAAAATTTGTGAGTTTTCAGCAGGGTTTACATCAGCAAAAGAGCGTGGAAGGCCTCAATGGCCATAAATCATATGTTATATCGACCTGGACTGACAGGTCACAAGCCAATGTAGCTTACAATGTTGCTTTGGCTTGATTTGGCTCTGTAGTGTTTTTACCACTTTGTGATCGTTAGTAAGTAGCCTGATGAGCTGATTAATTTTTTAACCGAATGATCACTATTCTTAAATATTTTTTTTTCATTCCAATGAGCTTCAATACACACTGTGTAACTCCCCAAGGCGCCAGTTCCCTCCCCCTTTCACAATTATACAAAGTTTCCTCCTCCAGAGTGTTTGGCCAACAGGCAAGCAAAGAACAGACTGTTAGTCTTCACTAGGCCTTCCTAAGGGGACATGCATGGATCTTAGAATTTGGTAAAAAAAAGGCATATTAGGCCAGGAGAGTCAGTCTGCGGAAATGGAAACACTCACCCTCCTGGCCGCTCAAACACTTCGGTGGCCACACTTTCCTAGCAATTGCAAATTTATCTTATAGTCAGCGTACTTAGACTGGTAGAGACCAACAGAACGTCTAGCTTACCTTGGTTGATTGCCCGTAGTGAATTGTAACACGTTTGTTGGCTGCTTGAGTTAAAACTGGTCTGCAGGAGTAAACAATTTAACGTACAGATATCTGTGCTGTAGACAGAGTATAGACAGGGTGTAACCCAACTTGCGCAGTCACGCTACGCCAAACGATAGCCTACGGCGAAATATCTTTTGGGCCAACCGTCCTTGACATTGCCTCTGTGCGTCACAAACAGACACACATACACATATATACACAAACACACACACACACACACACATACACACACACACACACACGCCCATACACGCACACAAATATGTATATACACAAACACACACACATGCACACTGTGTCACAGAAAAATACACATATACAATTTATATACCCAACAGCACAATACCCAACAGCGCAAAAATCTCTTGGGACCAAAATTTCTTGCAACACTGGACGTAAGGCGCCCTCTGGCAACTTGAAGGTGAAGTGTTTCAGGAGGAAAGAAACGAGGCAGCTGCTCATCGAGGCAGACACGGTGACCTGTAGAATAGGTAATAAGAAAGAATGAAACGAAATAACAGACAAGACATTTTGATGACATCAATAACTTGTTTGAATATCTTGATATTTTAAGGTTCAAAACATTCGTTGTGGTTTTGTTGGACTTTGGGTTGAAGCCGCTTACCAGTAGAAATGACATGAAGGATTCCGGTCTACAGACCACCTTGCCGTCAGAGTCAATGAACCTACAGAGGTCAAACTTATCTGGGTCCGGCCAGAACTCCGAGTCCATGTTAGCTGACCACAGGTTAGGAAGAATCTTTGAAGAGAATGTACAGTAAACACATTTCGTTATAACTTTCGGTGTCTGAGCCGTAATGGTATGACCGTGAAAACATCATTTTGCGATTGAAACCCATAAAGAGCTGATTTGTTTATGATTACTCAATTGAAACATGAAGAAATCCTCACATCTACCTCTCTTATCTACGACACATATCTAGCCCTAACCCCAATAGTAACCCAAACCCTAACACTACCCATAACACCAACCCTAAGCACTTTCAGAGCAATGGTCAAAATTTGCATGTTTTCTATCCATTTTAATCGAAATATGGCCAAAAAACACAATGCCTCGGAAAGAATTTTTCTACCCCGAACCCCTTATCCCATATCTAGCCCTAACCCTAGCCGTAACCCTAACCCTAACACTAACCATAACACCAACCCTAAGCACTCTCAGAAAACTGGTCAAAATTTGCATGTTTTCTATCCATTTTAGATCGAAATATGGCCAAAAAACACAATGCCTCGGAAACAATTTTTCTACCACGAACACCTTACCCTAACCCTAGCCCTAACCCTAACAGTACCCTAACCCTAATATTAACCCTAAGCATTCTAAGAAAATTGGTCAAAATTTGCATGTTTTCTATCCATTTCAGATCGAAATATGGCCAAAAAACACAATGCCTCGGAAACAATTTTTCTACCACGAACCCCTTACCTTAACCCTAGCCCTAACCCTAACAGTAACCCTAACCCTACCACTAACCCTAAGACCAACCCTAAGCATTCTCAGAAAAATGGTCAAAATTTGCATGTTTTGTATCCATTTTAGATCGAAATATGGCCAAAAAACATAATGCCTCGGAAAGAATTTTTCTACCCCGAACCCCTTACCCCATATTTAGCCCTAACCCTAATAGTAACCATAACCCTAACACTAACCATAACACCAACCCTAAGCACTCTCAGAAAAACGGTCAAAATTTTGCATGTTTTCTATCCATTTTAGATCGAACTAGAGTTCCACGAACACATACCTTTGCCAAATAAACCAGGTTTGTTATGTAGAATGATGTCTGTAGACAAATGCGTTACTCATTTCATTTTCTTTATAATTAAATGCTTGGAGTTGGTTTATAAAATTTCGGCATTTATTATGCAAATTAGATCCCAATTTACAATTAATTGTATCAAGCATTACTTAAGCTATTAGCATACCAAAAATCATGATGATCCTTTGATCAATTCTTGACTTATTCTCTTTCAAAGTCTTTAAATACACCTCTTACTCTCTTCCCTCTTTCTCAGTTACATATGTGACAACTTTGATGAAAGTACTATAATGGAATGCAGTGGATTTATGAACTTTTCCTAATCAATTATGCAAATTAGCTGTTAACTTGCATAATAAGTATCACATTATATAAGTCTTCATTTAGGCTATCTACATGCCGAAAATCATGACGATCCGTCAACACGTTACTATTTTCTCATTAATTATGCAAATGAGATCATCATTTGCATGATACATATGTATTGACATTTCTCTCCTTTCCAGCTACATATGT
>NC_049986.1:148686-155700 GCF_000003815.2 Branchiostoma floridae
CTCAATGTGCCAGGAAGGTAACTACATTCCAGAACAGCTGTTGGAGATGAACTCTGCGATAAGGTTTTGTCAACAACTCGGGAATAAGCAGACACTAACGTGAACACACAATTTTAACCCAGTAAAGCTAGGCTCCCTCAGGTGTCTGCACCCTATGCAGACGCAGACTTAGCGACAAGGGGCCAGAATATGTAAGAGGACAGAGGCGGTTATGGGTACAGGTCTCAAGTCCGGCTCTATCCAAGCAGATATAGAGTGGTGACATTGTGACGATCTCCAAGCAAACGTTTTGAATAAAATCATTTGTAGCACCACCACGGAACAGGTACATACACTAGCACATACCATATCAACGGCTCGTTTCTACACATGACGCCCACTGGTCATGATATTCAATACACCGAGTCACACACCACAGAAAACATAACAACCAACATAAGCCATATTTAGGTCACAGAGTATGTTACCTACGGTCACTTGTTTACATTGGAGTCATACAGTATTGCAGCTAATTAATAGGGGTCGCTTGTGATCCATGTAAAGATTCCAGTAGGATAAAATATGCCAGCCCATACTGCAATGACACCACAATTCTCTGCGTGACTTCAACAGCACCCCATTAAGTAAATTGCTTCTAATTCCATATGATTGAATCTAACAGTTCATGTAGTTAAACAATGGAAGGGACTGCCAGAAAAGCCTGTAACGCAGGAAGGATTACGATCCTTCACCCAACATCTGCTTTGAGAGCTCATACGATTTCGAATGACAACTTTTACTTGACTGTTCATCCACTTACATAATCAATAAGAGTCCGTAGCTCTTGTTCTTCAACTTGAGCCTCAGCCGAACCACCTAAATACATTTGTACTAGGAATCAATTATGGATAAAGCGCCCCAGCTGTCTGCTTTCTAAATCCGCCTTTTCTTTTGCTGAGAGTCTAGAATAAACGGTTGACTATGGAGCTTTCTTGTCACTTTTGAGTTCACTAACGTTTCATACATAGGTTTATTATCGGTGAATATATAATGTATTATCGACTTGTAATACTGACAGAAGGCTCTGCCATTACATGTTATTTCACAACTTCCCGTTAGATGGTCACCAATCCCTTGGTAGATTAAATGGAAAGTAAAGAAGAATCAGAAACACACAATACATTTCCTTTGTTACTTTATTTCTTTTCTATTCTACTGCTTACAGCAAAAAATACGTTTGCAAGAAATGATTTTACATCTGAGAAAAGCATGTCACTAACTTGCCTCGTGTCTAAACCTACTGACTCAGCAGATATAATACTTTTAGGTCTGGATACCGGTAAGAAACCCTACCGGTGTACAGAATGTAGTAGGAACTTCCGTAACTCAAGTGTTCTACGTATACGGAGCCACATGCGAAACCACAGCGATGTTCGACACAGAGTTTTTCGGTATTCAATGTATTTTGGTCATTTAAACCACTAAGGCTTCATAATGAATGCACCTGTTTTTGTCAACCTTTTTTCGCACGCTCGCATCAGTTTTGGGATTCCCATAAGATGTCATCCATATAATCAAATCAACGTGGCCTATTAACTGAAACGCAACAGAATAGCAAACAACTTCCAGCTTTTTACAATATTTCTACCAGGTCACTGTTGTTAACCCAGGTATTAACGTTGAAAAGTCAACAACAACTGGCATCTAAAAAGAGATTAAGAGTTTGGGCCAAAAATAAGATGTCGCCTTCACATACCTTCAGACGATAGAAACATTCTTGTCAGTGTGTATTAAGCAAGCACGATTGTCTGAAATAACAGAAGCCATCACGTGAGTGTGTCAGAGAGCGAGTCCTGATTGGCCAGAGCATTTTAGATTTGCATAACAGTCAAACGTGTCTGTCTGGAATGTCTGGAGCTTTCGGAGCAGACACGTACACACTTCTGCTGCCGAGGCCATGTAAAATAGTTACATCTATCTCTTCGGGAAAGGGACTCGTTACCGCCAGTATTCACAAGGTAAGACTGTTGTCTTTGTTTCTATCCTCCAGCCTGTCGACTGTCCTTGTTTGGTGGCAGTTCATTCTGACCGAGGACAATAGTGTACCAACCCGTTTCGTTCCGCACATTCACACTCGCACACAAAGGAATAGCCACTACCAGGCTTCACATGTCACTGGAAAATAGCACTGAAAATTGGCCAAATAGACAGATAACTGAACATATATCTCATATGTCACTAACTTTAGGTTTGGGCCGTCTGGGGTAGTTGTCTTATTGTTTAATTTGAATTCCTAGTAATTCCAGTGACACGTGGAGTCTGGTCGAGGCTAACAAAGGGAAACTGTGTATTTGCCTCAGTGAGATGTATATAGGGTCGACCTTTCAAAATCTCTGACCGATAAAATATCTGTAATCTCCGAGCAGATCTACGTAGATCAGACGTAAGTCAGTATCAAACGGGCCAAACACTAGTGACCGACTCGTCCCGGGGAATTCTAGCCTCCATAGCAGGCTCTCTAGGGCCTTTTTTGGCTCATATTACACTTTTGCTGGCCATTTCGGGACAGGGCCGGCAGTCAGTAAAGGCCAGCAATCAGCGACCCAGTACAAAAAGAAATGGCCAGCAAAAGTGTATTATGAGCCAAAAAAGGCCATAGAGAGTCTGCTATGGAGGCTACGGAAATCAAACTATCCATACATTCCATGTTGCAACTATGTAGTATCCTGGGGACCATGGTTAACAGTCAGTGGTTACTACGGATAATAGCAGCCATGCTAGCAATGCAGGGTCATGTAGTGTTTGTATGCCAGACCGTAACCTCTGCTTGCAAAAAAAATTTTACGGTCGGTATTACGTGTTAGTCCTAGGCGCAACAGTGTGCGGAAAAGCTTGTAATGTGTATGTAGGCCACTGCAGAACTGTTAATGACTTCCCTGGATGCAATTTGTACAAAGACTTGCCATATGCTACAAAGCGCCATTGTCTGAAGTATGCAAATGCCTCTTCCCTTGGCTAAGTAAACAAAGGAACCGGGTAACTATTGGACCGGGCATACATTGTCTTGATAGGGGGAAAGCGAAAAAAGAAAAACAAGGACCACTAGCAAGACGAATAGATAGCCTCAACCCCACCCGGGCCCCATCCCCATAAGAGAGGGTTTCACTTTGTGTGCCTTTTTCCGTGAGGCGTAGCGAGCTATTTTGATTCACCGTTCAACAAGGCTATTATATAACGTCCTTGCATTCATTAAGTGTAGATTTGTCATTTTAGATTCTACATAGCGCGTAACCAGTTTAAACTTCACCCTTGAACATTATTGACAAATTCGTCAAATTGGCATCGTGTAGTCAGATCCCCTTACCCTAAAGTCGTAACGCAGGGACCAGTTGTGTCGCAGACAATTGATGTACCCGAACCTAGCGCCGTTCGTAAGAAAACTGTTAGTCTCGGTTCGAAATCTCTACTTGTTATTCAAAATTCATCATGTTTCATTTACAAATTCTGCAACTTAGTTTCGCGAGGTCAAATGCAAGAGCACAAGACAGCGTCCAGTTTTGCCTAGGACGTCATTAAATATACTAGTAACTTTAAAGACATCATTTGGTTTTACCAATACCGTACATAAACGATGTTCGTCAACTTACCGCTAATCGTTGTCGACCTTTCTGAATTTACCGTTATGCATTACATACTGCCTGTTAAGCGTTGTCTGCCCTTCCTTATTTTATTTTGAAAGAAATGTTATGCCCTCTTTGAAATGGGGTCATGCGGGGCCATGCGGAACTGCAACCGACTCACCAAGGCAATCAGCCGTAAAGGTCACGCGCATTGATACACAGAATGGGCATACATCACTCATGTATACGATCTGAGAGTCAAGTCATTTCTGTCATATAACAAAGTTTATGCCCCCGATGTCTTTCACTTTAGGGTGTTTCATGCTTCCAGATTACGGCGGCACTACTTTTTTTTACCCCTACGCATAGACCGCGTTACAAGTACGCAGACCCTCCTAAAACTTTATGTCTTATCAAATCTCCAAGCAGATGTTGGGGTGGAGGATTGTAATATTTTATGACGGCCGGGCTAGGATCTTTGGCATTCGAGATTCTCACAATCTCGGAATCTAAATCTAATATTGTTATCTAATTATTCTCTAATGAAAAATTTGAAAAAAAAAATGGAAAAATCTCTTTGAAAACCACGAAAGAAAAAAATTACCTCGCCATCCTGTAAAGATATACAATGTGTTAGAAATTGCCGAGTAGCCAGACTTGTAGCAGCATTGGAGGTATTCTCTTGGGTTTAGAGAACTTTGGGCCATGATGAAAATCGCGAACCAGCGCTCCCCAAAAATAAAAGCTAGTGCTGCTAAAAGTCTACGAATGAGGCTAATTGTAAGGAGGTTTCAAACTGAAGATTACTGTTAAAGGCCTTGTCGTCTGGAAGGAAGCAGACATAAAAAACAACTCAAAGCTACTTGTGCTTAACAGCTGAGTCGTTTGAGTGGACTGCTTCAAGAAATCAACCGTTTCTTTCCTAAATGTCAGGATTCGTTTCCATCCCTGCAGTGTCAGAGACCTACTCAACCTGGCAACCCCGACTGTATCTCATCTGGAAAAAGAGAAGGGAAGTAATGGACGTGGAGAGGATCTTCCGCGTACACACAAGTGTGGCGAGTGCGACAAGGAGTTTCGTCGACTGAGTGACATGAAGAGACATACGTGTACTCACACTGACAAGAAACCCTTTAGGTGCGAGGATTGCAACAAACAGTTTAGTGGGTTGAGTCAGCTGAAGATACACATGCGGACACATACCGGTGAGAAGCCCTATAGGTGTGATGAATGCAGCAAACAATTTAGTAAGCTGTGTCATCTAAAGCAGCACATGAAGAATCATACTGGTGAAAAACCTTACAAGTGTGAGGAATGCAACAGGCAGTTTAGTCAGCTCGGTTCTCTGAAGAGTCACATACGGACTCACACCGGTGAGAAACCTTACAGATGTAAGGAGTGCGGCAGACAGTTCAGTCAGCTTTGTGATCTGAAAAGACACATGCGGACTCATACCGGTGAGAAGCCTTACAGGTGTGATGAATGCAGCAAACAGTTTCGTGTGCTGTGTCATCTAAAGAAGCATATGCGGACTCATACTGGAGAGAAGCCCTATAGGTGCGAAGAATGCAGCAAACAGTTTAGTCAGCTGTGTCATCTGAAGCAGCATATAAAGACTCACACAGGAGAGACACAATACAAATGTGAGGAGTGTGGCAAACAGTTTCGTGAGCTAAGTAAGTTGAAGATACATATTCGGACTCACACGGGTGAGAAACCTTACAAATGTGAGGAGTGCGGCAAACAGTTCAGCCAGCTTGGCGATTTGAAGAGTCATAGGAGGACTCATACTGGAGAGAAGCCCTATAAGTGCGAAGAATGCAGCAAGCAGTTTAGTACGCTGAGTAATCTGAAGAGACACATGCGGACTCATACCGGTGAGAAGCCATATAGGTGCGATGAATGCAGTAAACAGTTCAGTGTGCTGTATAGTCTAAAGCAGCATATGAAGACTCACACTGGTGAGAAACCTTACAAATGTGAGGAGTGCAGCAGACAGTTCAGCAGGTGGGGGCATCTGAAGAAGCATATGAGGACTCATACCGGCGAGAAACTCTACTGGTGTTAAGAATGCAGTAGGAGCTTTAGTCAGTCGAACCGTGTACAGAGCCACAAGAGAACCCACAGAGATGCTAGTTCACAGCTACCTGTGTGAAGGTTACAGGCAAGTTCTGCGCCAGTGTAGATCCAGAGAGACAAATAGCGAACAGAAGCCACGAACCAAAGTTTACTTGTTTATAGGATTTAGTCACTGACGCAAGCTCGATGCTTTGTCAACGAATTTGCTGACTGGCTGTTCACAGATACATTTATGTATACTGGTGATCTGATTGATCTCATTATCTTAACCAATGTGGGGGCTAGAACTTCAATCTGCTCTTTATGTTGAAACTTTCGGCGTTGGGAAGATTTCTGCCAAATCAACCTATTGAAAAACCATTGAGAATTTCGTGTATTTTCATATATTTTGTATTGTATTGAATGCTAGATCATTGTACTTAGTTGGGTAGAATAATGTAGGCGTGGCCCTGGATTTTAGATATTTCATATTTGAGTGTGGATGACATAGCTACATGGTATGGACTGGATCTGTTTATTGTTTTTTTAGAGTAGGTAACATGTACGCCTGTCTGTCATATACTTATAATTAACCTTCTTTAAAAGATATTGATGTCAAAATCGCAAGTGTGTTAGTACTGTAATGTTAGATTAGATTGACCCCCCTCTATATGTATGTAGCTAACACGTGTACATCTCTAGAGGCTGTTGAGACCGTTAATCAGTATGTAAACACGACACGTTTTTGTCGACCTTAAAGGAAACAGACAGGGTCATTTGAGAGGTTGCGGACGGTACGCATGCATTGAACGTTAGAATACAAGTCTTTGTCGTTGAATTAATCAACATTCCGCATGGCGATATCAACCATTTTCGGCAGAGTTAACGTTAACTTTAACAGGGTTAGTTGAGGCATTTGAGAGAATGTTTCTTGGCGGAAAACGCGGGAAAATTGGCCAGTTTGCGTTTAGTTTTGATACGTAGGTTTGACAGTGGCGAATCAGTATTCCGTCATAATTATTTGAACTGTAAATCTAAACAATTGGTTTACATGTGCACTTTTTATATGAATAAAGATCAATGGGTACTAAAAGTATGTGTAACTTATTGCTCTTTGTACATAGTACTGGAAAGAAAAGTGATGTATTTTTTCCGAGCAAAGGTACTTCTAGTGTTGTTGTTGTTTTTTATTACATAAACCTTGTACATTCAAATTGTAAGTAACTTTAAACTTCCAGAGTTTTAGCCCAATAAAACACTCACAGTACCAGGGTATCACCACTGACCCCCGAAAAGAAACCCTAGAACAAGGTAGAAACTTCTATCCTCCGGGTCTCGCACACAACGAGCAGGAAAG
>NC_049986.1:155800-167573 GCF_000003815.2 Branchiostoma floridae
CTATTTAATCATTTTTCTGAAAGATCTGTGTAACACAAACTCCGCTGTCCAGGGCTGTAACTGGCCCCTCCCCGCGGAGTTTGTGCTCCAACAGCTATAAGCTGGGGGAACTGTTGTAGAAAATAACAACACCAATGGCAGGCCAGGATTTTGGTCAAGCCCCCATTACCGTGGAAACCGGTTAATTAGCATGTCTCCAAAGCCCAGACGGTGGGCGGGCAAGATGCCTCTCCATTGTCTGTGCAGGCTATGGTTTTCTGTGTGAAGGTCCCATGGGAGCAGAAGCATGGTTGTGTTGGAAAAACAACATCTTGTGTGTGTGTGGGGGGGGGGGGGGGGGTCAAGAAACTTGAAGGAGTCTTGAAGCGCAGACGCTGCTTCCTGGAACTATTATTTTGCCTGGTTGTGAGATTATTATATTGTCCCATCAAAAGTTCTGCCACATGCACATTTATCTAAAAGAATGCCATTCTATGTAGAGCAATTTTCACATTCCTTCTTCGGTGTAACGGTTAGTTAACAATCAGAAAGACAATAGAACTGTGTATACATAGTTGGCTGTTCCCACCATCAGCACTGGTCAGCACACAACATGTGTACAGATAAGAGGTGTGATGCTGTCAATCACCACATAGCAACCCAACCCAGTCCCTAGCAACCAAAAGCCAGGCTGTGGTGGGCTGTGATGACAATTACATACATTATCCATATATGGAAAACCCAGTTCCCCTGTCTCGTGGCCATTCTCCATCAAGCTAATAGTTGGCCGGCGGATGTTGGGCGGGCTGCTATAAGCGAGATTTAATCAGGCTACTCAGCCAGTAGGTTATGACACAGTAAGATATTAAAAAAAAATAGAAAGCCCGATAAAAACGACTAAAAAAACGTTAAGAAAACGGCCGGAGCCTACCCTCAGCTTGGAGAGTACACAGTACTTGCACCTGCTTGATAATTATTAAAACGCATGCCATACTTGAATAAAATTAAAGTTCACTGCAATAATAAATGTACCCACATCACTAGGAGCTGATAACGGTACTTAGTTATTTTACTGGAAATTGTTGAATGGCTTCATGTAATTTCATGATGAAAATCTTCGGAATAGAAGATGCGGTGTTTTTTTTTTTCACTTTCGGAAAAATAGGAGCTGCCGCGATTCTAAAAAACAATTAGTTATGCATAGGGGCTCCTGTGGAAGATTATATTCTTCCATATGGGCCCGGGGCATATTGAGCAAGCTCTGTTTTGACCTGGAATCAATTCACAATATTAGTTCTCTTTTGGGGATAACTTACAGTCAAAATGTTCCATTATTGCGCAGGGGTGACTTGGAACAGACAATGTTGCGTGGGAATGGGTATGGCTGAAATATGTTGTATTTGCACCCAAGCAAATGTCGGCCTTTCTAGTTGTGTGTGTTTGTGTATGTATAGCCTCCATAACAGGCTCTCTATGGCCTTTTTTGGCACTTTTGCTGGCCATTCCTTTTTGTACTGGGTCGCTGATTGCTGGCCTGTTCTGATAGCCGGCCATGTAGAGCCTGCATGGAAACGCTGCTACAAAGGGATATTAAAAAAAAACGATTAGGGCGATAACAAGGAGGTGCGATTTCTTCCTGCGGGGGCGGCTTATAACTGGGGTCGCCGAGTGGTAAAATGCTGCAGCCGACATGGGAATGCTTTCACAAATTGGGAATTTTTCCTAACGTATGTGTTAATAGGGCAGATGAATGGCTAATCTTTTTTTTTAATATCCCTTTGTAGCAGCTTTTCCATGCAGGCTCTACATGGCCGGCTATCAGAACAGGCCAGCAATCAGCGACCCAGTACAAAAAGAAATGGCCAGCAAAAGTGCCAAATAAGGCCATAGAGAGCCTGCTATGGAGGCTAGTGTATGCATGTGTATGTGTATGTGTGTGTTTGTGTATATATGTGTATGTGTATGTGTGTGTGTTTGTGACGCACAGGGACAATGTCAAGGACGTGCTAGGACGTGCTAGGACGGCGAAACTTGATGACTTTTCTTAAAATATTGTTAGCAACGATTCTGTGAAAAAAAAATTTAGTTTGTGATCTTTCGTGTTGCCATGGCAACGGGTTTCTGACAGGCATATTTTACCAAATTTACTAATTTCAGTTTGAATTATGGGATTTCATCGTTTGATTGCTAAACAAAACTTGTTTATCCATATCATTAGGATCCTGTGTAATTTTAAGTTACATTCATAATTAATTATTCATAATTTATGCTAATTTGATGACGTCATGGGTCAAAATCAAAGATGGCGGACAATGCCATTTTCAACGATAAATACATGTTTTTTTACTCAAATTCCGCCAAAATCTTTTATTTTCTTACAAAACACAATCATTTGAACCTTTTAAGTCCACTTTCATTGGTTTTTTTGGGTTATATGTGGAAAAATTCGTATTTTAGAAAATTAAAGCTTGTCGATCCAAGATGGCGGACAAATGACGTCATTTTCTGACGTCATATTGGCGTCAGTGTCGTCGTAATTTGCAACAAAAGACTTGGCAGGCAAAAACCAATATGATAACCAGTATAGTCATTTTCTTTAATACCTTTAAGTATAGTGGAAATTTCATATGTAGACGATTTTAGCCTAAAATATGACATTATGACGTCATAATTACGTCAAATTACGTTATAACCATACTTAACTTACAGTAAATATAAAACTTCACTAGTAAATCATCCCCTCTGAATTTGGTGATCGTAACCTAAGCCGTTTTGAAATTACGAAGGGGGGGGGTCAAAAGAGCCCCCCCCCCCCAGGTATCCCACAAAAGCCCCGTCTGGATAGGGTTAAGTTCCTGATCATGAATTTGTATAATTTTAATATGTAGGTTTTGATGAAACATGACAATTTGGGACACCCTAGCAGCTGTAACACCACCGATGGTACAACGGTAAAGTCCATAGTCGAAATGCACACGTATGTCCAAGATCGATGACCTCAATTTGAGTCAACCGGCTTGTGTTTTTGCGTGTTTGTTTGACAATGACGCGGCAATGTTGTTGTTCACATTAAGCAATTGTTTTCTGCACGGTATCAAATTGAATTTTGCTTTCTTCACAGTTAATTCATCAAACAGGATTTTTGTCGAATGCCTAAACGAGGTTCATGCATACCTTCGACATGAAATTACAAAGCATCGCGAGAACCTGGACAACGACAATCCACGAGACTTCATCGACCTCCTCCTCATCGAACTACAGACCCAAGAGAAGACCGACTGCTTTACCGAGGAGAACATTTTGTTCATAATTGAAGACCTGTTTTTTGGTGGAGTCGAGACCACAGTCACCACCTTGCGATGGGGTCTTCCCTACATGGTTCTGTGTCCAGAGGAGCAGCAAAAGGTACATCTCAGTGAGCATGTGCTAGAAATGGTCCAAGTTCAAGATCTTTCACCTCGACTAGGAAACACTTGTCTAGACGTTTATGCAAAGTTCTGCTGCCTTACAGCGGGTTACAGTCGATTTCAGTGACTTTGTTCATAGTTAAGAACCATTTAGTGTTGCAAAAATGTCCATTTCGTGTATACATGCACAGAAACAAGAATCGTGAGTATTGTGTTAAAATAAAGGCCCCCGAGACAAAAACAAAACACGTCTGGACAATTTATGCAAATCAAGACAAAGGTCGAGTCTAGAACAATTGAAACGTCAGGGGCTTACACTATTGACAAATTACCCACTATTCCTTTCGCTGCGCATGCGTGATCCTAATTGTACAGGAGCTGATCGTATACAAGCCAAATGATCTTTAATATATAAAGTTTGACCCATAACACAATTCATAACTCACATATGCGCACTTGGAACCCCAGAAAGCTCATTTAAAGTAAAAACGACTATTTAAACTAATGGACACATGATTTATATAAGAAAACTCTGTAACAGGTCCAAGCTGAGCTGGACAGTATCCTGGGAACAGACCATGACGTGCCCACCCTGGCCCACAGGTCCCAGCTCCCGTATACCGAGGCTACTATCATGGAGATCCAGCGAATCAGGGCCCTCGTTCCCCTTGGTGGTCCTCACGCTCCAAACGAGGACACAACTTTTCTAGGCTATGACATCCCATCAGGAACGCAGGTGAGAGATTTATAAACAGCATCGTTATCTTCGTTACGTCTTGCTGAACTTTGACATCGACCACAATGCATTACTCACACATGAGCACTCGGATCTTTGGGGGTCGTGCATGGGACGTACTAAACGCGAGGCAAATATAGAGATTTCTTGTTCACGTTTCAGTTGAGTGATTATATGTCAAATTAAACTCTTTATATTTAACTTGAATTGCAGAATGATGTTTCTATATATATATAGCCCCACGCTACATGGCATGTTACTACGGTATTGATACAGACATTGTACAATCTATTCGTTTTGAAGGTTCTTCCCATCCTGTGGTCAGCTCATATGGACCCGGAGTTCTGGCCGGACCCAGAGAAGTTTGACCCCTGTAGATTCCTGGACGCTGACGGCAAGGTGGTTACCAGGCCGGAATCCTTCATGCCCTTTTCTACAGGCAAGTTTTTTTCCAAAGACCAACAAAAGCAAAAGTGTGTTTTAGAACCTTAAAGTATTCCGTCATAAACCAGTATTTGGTGTAATTAAAAATGATTTGCTTGTTCTTTTAATTCTTTCTCGTTATCCTATACTACAGGCCGCCGTGTCTGCCTTGGTAAGCAGCTGGCTAAGATGGAGCTCTTTCTGCTCTTTTCTTCCCTCCTGAAACACTTCAACTTCAAGTTGCCAGAGGGCGCCGCTGCACCTTCGACAGATGGCTGCCTGGGTTTAACTTTGGCCCCACCAACAGTGAATATGTGTATAATTCAGCGCTAGGATACTCGTTTCAAAGCAAATTGCGACAATGATTGATAATACACAAGTAAACATGTACCCAACAAGTATTTATATGTATATATATATATATATATATATATATATATATATATATATATATATATATATATATATAACCATAACCTCTGAAGCTTTGACATATGCGCACTATTCAGCGGAATCTATCATACTTTGTTTCTGATAGATCGTGTAGCGCCTAATATGTTATCACTCATTTTACGACATCGCAGATATTGCTGGTCAAATTGACGTTTACATTTATGAGATGATAACTGACTGAACTTTATTGCTCGACAATTGTACAAGATAAAACGTATGGCAACAACTACTAATTTTATACAGATATCTAGTTACAGAACAACAGAATAATAGCATCAATAACATTATAAAGTTTATAGTACAGTCACGTGTGAATGATCTGGTCTCACATTTAGAATAATATACAGACACTATAACCTTGTTATGCGGATGTGTGCGCAACAATTCTATAGGTGACAATGTATGGTAATGTACAGGTAACAAAAGTGAAAGGTACTATATAACAACAATACTAATTACTACATTAATAATGGACAACATCAAGTGGGGTGTGCATTAATTACTTAAGTGAACTATCGCGAACATGATATTGTGTATGTCTATGCTACTTTGCGGCATTAATCAAATATTATTTAGGAATGGTGCAGTTTCTTTTTTTGTATTGCGATGTAGATGTATTAACCTATGTGAATATCTGTAGATATAAGAGTAAATTGAATATATCGCTACTTGTGTGAGGCAATGTTGTATTGGGTTTACATGTGCTCAATTGTGTTAACTTTTGCTTGAAGTAATAAAGTTTTAAAAATTGTATAAGCAAGTAGTATGGATATTGAAGGTAATACAAGCCGTACAATATTAGGACGGGGTAAAATCCTGGTGTCATTATTATCTGACTGAAGCTTGTTGAAGCACCGAAGTTGACCTCCCACTTTTGAACCAAAACGATAAAGCGTTAACGTTCTGCTAGTGATGACATACTACAGACTAATGTGTATTTTGAAAATCTGGCAAAAAATTGTGACCTTTGTCAAGCTTTGATCTGCAGTTGACCTGCAAAAGGCTAATGGTGGACTGGACTGGCCCATTATTAATTATTATCATATAGCCAGGCGCCGCGGACCAAGCAGAAGGCCCCGTTTCATGTTGGTTATGACGCCGTAACGCATAGATTCCGGCCAGCCCAGTGTGTAATGCTCCTTCTGATTGGTCAGATTGAATCGACACTGACACCGTTATCGATGCAAATTGACACTTATGTCGTTGTCTATTCATTCTGACCAATCAGAAGGAGCGATACACAGGAAAGTAAGAGATATGCAGGCATTGGCCAATCTAAAGGAGCGAAACATATGCCAGAGCATAGGGAATAAGTACTTGCTCCCTCGGTTGTTTTATTCGGTGGTTATAGCAAAGGCCTAGGCGTTATGACACCATATACACCTCGAGGCGGGTCATTAACCCTTAATTGATAGGAAAGGAGGTGATAAACAATTGAGGTAACGTCACACTTTTCGAACGAAACCATAGATTAAAACATGTGGTTAAATCAACCATTACGACATTTGGGCAATGGGTATCGAATGGGGTTGGAGGTAAAATACCATATCTACTATGTGTTTCATTTATATGTTGTCATAATTTTTTTGTTATAAAAAATCAGTTTCCCTATGTTAGCATATAATCTTGTGTTACAGTTTTGATTTTATATAATTCTGATCAGGATTATTTCTGTATTTCTGCTTGTTTATTTGTATTTACTACGCCTATTGATTTGTATTCATAAGTATTACTCCATTCACTTTTTTTTACTTGCTTTATCATTATCGCAGGATCCGTAGTATTTCATTTGTATTTGTTTGTTTTTGTTGGAAAATGATAAAATTTATTTTAAAAAAACATATTCATGTCCTAATATCTCAAGTTTACAATAGTGTTTTTATGAATTTATGGAATATAGCAAAATATCAAATTGACATTGAGAATGTTGACGCCTTCGTCTATCTACTTTATTTATTTATTTAAAGAGATTTTCACATATAGCTGACTGAGACAACCTTTGAGGAGAAATTTCAAAGCAAAAAGTACAAAATTATCACTTTGTAAGATGCTCGTTTCAACCTCAGAGTTTATCAGAAATCCTTCATTCCAGTTCCAGATTTACAGGTAGGTAATAAGTTAATGACAGAGATGGGCACTAGTACAGTCTCAACCACAAGTCTTATGAAAATCTCAGTATGTACTAAATTGAGTTAAGAATAAACAATAATCGTTGAATTTCTAATCAATGACTTCTACACACATCTTAGTGCACTCGTAACCCACTCAATCAGATCAATTCATTTTCTTCTCCATTTCATATGTAATAGAAGTATACTAACTGGCATCGCATTACTCTGAAATTGACTTTATTACTTGTGGTACGTTTTAACAGCGAATGAAGTTTTCATGGCCACTAACTGCTTAATGTAATTTTGCAATGTATGTCTTTAAAAATGCTTAAAAAACATTTACCTTTGGCCTCCCTATTAATATTATTAAGCTAAAAGTATCCGTACTTGCACCGAGGTGCAGTTAACATCTAAAAGTAGCCAAATCTATTACGGACACTCATTTGTCGTATGTCATCCTACGACTTCAATACAGTCATATACTTTTTTCAACAGGCTAACCAAACAAACCACTGACCAGGATCTAGGACAATATTCTCCGTAGTAAGACAATTGAAATTTATACGATATAATGCACGAGTATCCCAAGTATTCCCGCATTTATTGTATATATGTAGCTACGATCTACGTAATGGGTCTTTAGAGATGGTTCTCCGTAGTAGGTCAAGGTTGTACAATATGACAAATATATGTACTGGAAAAATATATAAAGATATATGTTTGTTGATGGATATAAATATACATATATTCATCATTTACTTTTCAGTTGGCATTATGTCAATATCTAAAATATCTAAACAAGGTAACTCAGTCACCTTTTAGAATATAGGTATTGTGAGCCAATATCACAATTATGTCGACATTGTATCCCTAGCGTTTGGTTATGCACATATTAACTGTTGGTGGGACATAGGTTAAACCCAAGCAGCCAACTGTCGAAGGTGCAGCGGCGCCCTCTGGCAACTTGAAGGTGAAGTGTCTCAGGAGGGAAGAAAAGAGCAGAAAGAGCTCCATCTTAGCCAGCTGCTCACCGATGCAGGCACGACGTCCTGTTTAAAAAGGATGATGCGAAAATGTAAGAAAAAAATAATAACGACACCAATGACTTTATAACTTCATAGTGCATTGTTAAAAAGAGACAAAATTTGACAACAAAGCACAGAAAGCGTTTACATTTATCAGCTACCTCGTACGAAGAAAAAAAATACTTATGGAGATTTCGGCGGAATTTGGGTTTCAAACCATTGGAAAAAAAAAACTTGCCTGTAGAAAAAGGCATGAAGGATTCCTGCCTACGGACCACATTGCCATCAGAGTCCAAGAATCTACGGGGGTCAAATTTCTCTGGGTCCGGCCAGAACTCCGGGTCCATATGAGCTGACCACAGGTTGGGAAGAACCTTCAAAACGAATAGATAGTAAAAACATTCTTTAACTGTCGGTATCAATACCATAGTGACATGTCATGTAGCGTGGGGCTGTATATATAATAACATAATTCTGCAATTCAAGTTCAATACAAAGAGTTTATTTGACATATAATTACACGATTAAAACGTGAAAAAGAAATATCCATATTTGCCTCGCGTTCAGTACGTCCCATGCACGACCCCAAAAGATCCGAGTGCGCATGTGTGAGTTATGCATTGTGGTCGAGGTCAAAGTTCAGCGAGACGTAACAAGATAACAACGCTGTTGATAATCTCTCACCTGCGTTCCTGATGGGATGTCGTAGCCTCGGAAAGCCGTGTCCTCGTTTGGAGCGTGAGGACCACCAAGGGGACCGATGGCCCTGATTCGCTGGATCTCCATGATAGTAGCCTCAGTATACGGGAGCTGGGACCTGTGGGCCAGGGTGGGCACGTCATGGTCTGTTCCCAGGATACTGTCCAGCTCAGCTTGGACCTGTTACAGAGTTTTCTTATATAAATCATGTGTCCATTAGTTTAAATAGTCGTTTTTACTTCAAATAAGCTACCTGGAGTTCCAAGTGCGCATATGTGAGTTATGAATTGTGTTATGGGTAAAACTTTATATATTGAAAATTCCTTGGCTTGTATACAATCAGCTCCTTCACAATTCCGATTACGCATGCGCAGCGACAGGAATTTGGGGTAATATGTCAAAAGTGTAGGCCCCTGAAGTTTCAATACTTCTAGTCTCGACTACTGTCTTGATTTGTATTAAAATGTCCAGACGTGTTTTGTTTTTGTCTCGGGGACTTTCGTTTTGACACATTACTCAGGATTCTTGTTTTCGGCGACGCCTCAGGGGCGAGCCAAATGGTATATATTAGGTTCAGTCTGCAAAAATTCTAGGAATTGCACAGACATGTTTTTACAGGCATGCTAGGCATGTTAGCCTCAATGAATGTGAAATGGAATTTGGGTCATGTCCCATGAAGCTGTGATCAGGGGGATGGTTAGGTCAGCTGAGGTCAACTGATAGGGATAGCCAAATACCATATGTAGAAAGGAAATGTTACAAGGACATAATTTTGTTTTGAATGAGGCAAATTGTAATTACATTCAGAGCCCTAATGTATTTTCATGGCATATACTAAAAGTATATTAAGTTCACACACTGGTAATTTTCATGGCATATACTTTAGGTAATATCAAGGGCCCCCCGCCCCCCCCCCCCCCCATTAACCCCACACCCCGCCCACACACTCCAAAACGGCACCCAAAAAAAAAAAAATTAAAAAAAAACAAAAGGAAACCAAAAAGAAAAAAAAAAAGAAGAAAAAATAAAAAAGAAAAAAAAAAAAAAACATAAAAAAATCAAGTGACAGACCGGTCCTAGGACTTCTGCCTAGCACCCGAGAGCTCCATAGAAGTGATCTCGATCGATTAAGGTATATCAAGGCACACACACACATACACACACACACACACACACACACACACACACACACACACACACACTCGCGCTCAAAATCCTTTTTTTGGTTACACCCAAAATTGCAAGCACAAGGACATGTATGATACAGCCAAATAAATCAAATCAATCAAATAAAAACAAGTGTTTCCTAGTTGAGGTGAAAGGTCATGAACTTGGACGTACACCATAATCCATTACTAGCACATACGCACTGTGATGTACCTTTTGCTGCTCCTCTGGACACAGAACCATGTACAGAAGACCCCATCGCAAGGTAGTGGCCGTGGTCTCGACTCCAGCAGTAAACAGGTCTTGGATTATAAACACAATGTTCTCCTCTGTTAAGCAGTCGGTCTTCTCTTGGGTCTGTAGTTCGGTGAGGAGGAGGTCGATGAAGTCTCGTGGATTCTCGTTGTCCAGGTTCTCGCGATGCTTTGTAATTTCATGTCGAAGGTATGCCTGGACCTCGTTTAGGCATTCGACAATAATCCTGTTTGATGAATTAACTGTAAAGAAAATGCAATATGATATCGTGCAGAAAACAATTGCTTAATGTGAGCAACAACATTGCCGCGTCATTGTCAAACAAACACGCAAAAAGACAAGCCGGTTGTCTCAAATTGAGGTCATCGATCTTAGACATACGTGTGCTATTGGACTATGGACTTAACCGTTCTACTATCGGTAAGGCGGTGTAAAAGCTGCTAGGGTGTCATGTTTTATCAAAACCTACATATTAAAATTATAGAAATGTATCAACAGGAACTTAAGATGGTACAAACAAAAGCAAAAACGGTACCCCGTCGCATCGGAACATCCTTCCTGGACCTAAAAATGTTTTTGTGTGTCAGCCATAATAAAGTAGTTGTTTTTGATGCTAACATTACTAATCGATGAAGGTAGGAACCGAACATACCATATTGTTACGGTCAGTGAACACGTTATAAACACTAACTCAAGATAATGATTAAGTGCTTAAACTTAAAGTAATTCATGAACAAACCGTCTTTACATATCTAATATCATAGCCTGGGTACCATCCGACTACTACGGGGCATGCGAGGGTATCGGTATCAAAGGGGCCTCGGTAGTAATCGGATGGTACCCAGGCTATTAGTATATCCTACCTCCCGGTACGAATCGCAGAAATGGAAATACGGTCATCAGCTGACTCGATCCAAGTTCGGCGAACAGTTTGTTGATGCTTTTGGTCAGTTCCACAAACGTGACGTCATCATAGTCGTAGCGTTTCCCGAACACCATGGAGCAGGTGATGTTGGCGACTGACACAGTCAGGTTGTCGGCGATGTCACGTGGATTTGCGTCCCCTTGTTCCGACAACTATTAAAAAATACACACCACATGGCTCAGATTGTCCATCTTCTCATGTCATGGTTGTATCTACTATACTTATTAAGAACAACAAAGGCCATGTTCATTTGGAAATGACAAAGACTGAGATGTACTCACAACTCAAACAGCTATCAGCTAATCGGAATTACTTGTTAGCTGTGTTGTGACGTTATCGAAGACTTATTTTGTGCCTTTCAAGGGCTTAAAGTGAGAATGTTCGCAAAAATACCAGACAGAGCTGACGACCCTCTTCTCTGATGTTTTCTTCCATACTGCCCGGTCCCATTCTCATTCCCAGGTTTCTCAGCGCACTGTAGGCAAACTTGCGTTTTTCTTTGTAGGCTTCGTTGAATTTTGAGAACCCGAGGTCTGTGAGATATATGATATCATAATATATATATATATATATATATATATATATATATATAT
>NC_049986.1:168090-203420 GCF_000003815.2 Branchiostoma floridae
CCAGCTGGGGTACATGGTCGGCGTTTTCCAAAGATCCCTGGGGGGAAACCCCGTACATACATAACAATAATCAATGACAATACAAAATTAAATAAATTGTAACTTAGCAAGAATCGATAAAGAATAACGCAATTTAACTAAGACAAGATAAGGCAAATCAATTTTACAACGTTAATCCTAATATAACTCCAAATCATAAGTGAAATCAAATAAGTAATGGATAATTTGCATACCAATGTGAACAGAAAAAGACATGACGGATTACATTTCATACCATTATCATCATGTTAAAAATTTACCTTTACAATCGTCATGTTAAAAATAATGCAACTGTTACACCAAATGTTACATATAACGATGTAAAATCGTTCACTATCAGGATATCGTCATTTCAAAACCATACATAGTGGCATGCGAAATTTGAAGAGAAGAACGTACGCACTTTTTCCAAACCCAGAAAACAGATTCAGCACATACACGCTTGGCCTGCTGGAGAAAGCATCCTTGTAGTCCACAAGCGCCTCTTTGATGGCCCGGCAGCCGTTCAGAACCACCACGTCTTCCATCCCCATTCTAACAGTGTACACGTCGCCATACTGCTTCCTCCACTCCGTAAGCTTCAGGTGGGGCGCTCGGCCGAGGGACAACAGGTGGCCGACAACAGGCCAGCTCCCACTCGGTGACGGTGGGAGGTTCTTACGCCGTTTGAAGAAGACGAGAAGGGTGAGGAAGACGACCAAAAACACCGCGATGGTGCAAATCGAGACTTCTGACAACAACGCAGAAAACATTGTTCTGTGTTCGAAAAAAAAGGAGAGGGTTTGTACTTACAAGAAATGCAACATCTACAAGAAATGAACAAATACAGCATATTTCCATCCCTTTGCCCATGTAGAAATGGACGGATGTGAATAATACTTTTGACTTATGCCCGTGCATGGGCTAATTCAACATCCCTCCCCTTCCGACTGGTTCACAATTTGGATCCCTTCTCGCATACACAGGGCACTATTGTGTATCACTGTTGACGTCACACACCATGTACCAGTCACTAACTTTGTTTACTGATGCGAGAAGTTTGTTGCCACTGCGCCATGGCATTCGTCAGGTGGGAAGCAGTTAGCTCTAAAAAGTGATAAAAAGGACGATGTTTCGTCTGAAAATATTCAAGAAGGCTCAGAGTGTCAGTTCATTGGGAAGATGTGCCAGCAACGTCAGAAATACTGTTTCGATGCATCAGTTTTGTATCCTTCTTCATTCGCCTTGCACATCCCTTAATGTAGGGTTTACAAAAAAGCTGGGCTGACTAACTGGGCTGTCTATTCGTGTTATCTAACGCGCCTGGCTATCACGTCAGGCTACTCAGATCCGTTCATATCCGCAGAAATGGTCACACCAATGTAGTTGCGTCCTTTAATCTAACGGAATGCATGAAAATTACATACATTACAATGGGCATAGTATTCTGGGTAATAGAGGAAGCGAATTGAATAAAACTAAACCGCCCTACACCCCCAAGTTCAGGTAAATGTCACATCCCACACTTCAATGAACAAAAATGCAACGTCTTTTAACAGATACCTTACTAAATCAATGCGTATATCTATTATATCGTACACGATGAAAAAAGGCTCCTTATGGGGCTTACCAGGACGAACATATAATAAAACATGTTTGAACAGAATTACGCTGTACAGTACTGCAGCACAAGAAGAATTCTAAACTTTACTTTGTGTAACAATGACAAGTGAGCTGCACGGCAATTTATACATGCTATGGTCTGTGGCAGTTACGACCGATGCACACATATTCATGGCACGGCTGTTTGTTTATCAGGTCATTATCAGTGCAGGAGAACTCACCTACAGGCATATCTGTTGGATCTTGACATTCAAAACAAAGCAAGGAGTCAATTATCATGCAAGTTCATTCAGTGCTACGCATACTATCTCATCTATAACAAATAAAGACGATATTACCCCTTGAAATAGCTTCTAATCCATTATCAATATCATAAATGTAACCAAGTATGATGAAAAAACTGTTAGAATCATTTAGAAGAAATAAAGACGATCTTACACTTTTAAACAACTGCTACTTCATAATCAATATCATAAAGGTAACTAAGTATGATAGTGTTAAAATTGAACCAGAGGCAGATCTAATGGAAATGTGTTGCTATCGTGTATCAAAACTCGATACCCTATGGCTAGCCAGAGGCCCCCTTTTTGCATATATACTAGGATTCCTTAAAGTTCCGTTCGAGACGTGATAAAAAGTTCGAGGTCATGTGCCGTCATGGTGTCCGGCTTGTGATCAGTAAGGGTCCCGGCGTGTACTATGATATCGTTTCAACCGCGAACTTAAAACACCGCGAAACAATCCTTTCCGCTCCTACCGTGAAATTTTATCCCCGTGAAAATAAAAGAATTTACAGTAAGACGAGACAAATCAGGGTATTTAATGGATTTGGGAGGTTCGGGACCATGATAAGTCAGGTAGTGATGTTTCAGTATGGAGGTAAATTAAGGAGCCTTTTTGTGTAGCTGTGAGCCTGTGTGAAAACCACACATAACTGTCATAAAACTACAATAAATTATATGCATTGATTTGGATTTGTACATGGGGTATATAAGGACATTTGAAAAGGAATTAAGTTGGTTTGGCACATGTTATCGTTTTTTTTTACATGGAGGGGTTTGTTACTTACTAAACCATTGTGCAAACTTAATCTGTTCAATAATGAGACGGGCTCTGTATGGACAATCAAAATACAGAACACATAGAACTACTTCATATTGATAATCCATTTAGAAAGACCAAACTTGAGGTAACAAAAGGAAATTCTTATAACTTAAAAGAAAAAAAATTGAGCACACATCCTGATCAATTAGAATATACTGCCAGTGTGATGGTCTATTTTGTGTTCGCCTTGCACTCGAGCTCGTTAGGGTGTGAGTTAATTCTCAGACCGTGTCATACCAAAGACATTTTAAAAATGGGACCCGCTGCTTTCTCTGCTTAGCACTCATCATTCAGGAAACAATATGTAAATTTAACCATATCCAGACTGTTTTTTTTTTACATTCGACCCCCCCCCCCCCTTCCTTCGTGTTTATTACTGTACGGTCACATAATTTGCAGGGGGTGATGGGCTTGTTGAGTTTTATAATTCCTGAAATTTTTATATCATTATGTCTAATGATTTTATGTCATTAATTGTCAGTAACCCGTTGCCATGGCTATATGACGTCAAAGTTGCCGTGGGCACTTTTAGCCCCCCCTCCCCCAGTCTGGATAGGGTTAATACATAAACAAACACACGCTACTGACATCAGACTAGCCCCCACTGAAATAATTTGCACAATTGTGTGGCCTAAGGGATAAGGAATGATAATGGGCGCTACCGATTAGTGATTCGCGGAGGACTTACTCACAACGATAGCCATTGTCTGTGAACGATGGACTGAGGTAGACAATACTAGTAGTATTTCTGAAGTTCAAAAGATCTGTAAATAGTTTCATCATGTTGGTACGAGAACGTCACTGAATAAAGATCCTTTTTTCACAACCCTTGTTTTATTTTCATCACGTTTCAGTGATCTTATGTCACCATCCTCAGGGCAATCCTGGCTGGTGCACATTGTACTGCAGCTATAGGTGTCGTTACTTACAGATGCATATACGTCAGTGGAAATAAAGCAAGGGCTCTGAAAAGTTCTTTATAGTACAAAGGATCTTTATTAAAGTAAGTACAGAGGCTGTTTGAGAAGGAGGGCCTCCTCACAGAGGAACACAAGCGTCGACTATGTTTTAGTTTTGATTACATGTATTCAGCCCTTAAGTTAGAAGTCCCATTTGCTATGAGTAGCAAGCCAAGATTTTGCCAAACAGTCATCTTTGCGGAGGCTAGATAAGCAATTGGCTTTCGTAGTTATGGACTGGGCATGGAATTCTTCTCATTAATGTACAGACAGCAGATGGCAGACTTTTTTGAGCTGACACGAGGCTGCAGTAATCACACAAAGGGGGCGATGCCACGTATGATGTGGGATGTTTTGTCCACATTTGCAACAAATTTCATAAGAATTGGTCAGCTATCTGTGCCATTCTTCAAATTGTGCTTTAGACCTTCAAGCCCCAGAATCCTTCACTAACAAAAGCAGTGCTAGAAATTATAACCTTTTTCAAATCAGCTACATATCCATTATCTTTTCTTCCAGTCACTGCTTATATTTATCTTATCAAGAAATATATACAAAACAAAGCTTATGCATAAACGAATTTGGCTGTGATACCAATTGCTTCGATTCTTGTTACAATGTTTATGGTGTCTATTTTGAAAATTTAGCCATCTTCTTTATTAACGAAAAGTGTTTTTAGATGGGTCAATGCCGGACGCTGTACTGATTTTGTCTCTGCGAGCGATCGGTCAGAAAAATAGCAGTCCAATGCTGTGATTTGCCTTCTTAGACCGTCAGGCAGGTAATAAGGGCATTTGTGACCGCAAGATAGCATCCACATATAAGTAAGATGGTATGTCAATGAAAAACATAACTTTGCATGCAGTCACATGGAGGCATAAGGGCTGTATAATAGCACAAATAGGTAAAACAAGGCAAGACAAACAGGTAATGCAAGACAAATATAGGAAGACGTCAAGTCATGGAACAATTTCTTTTGCAACTGATGAAGACATGCGAGTCTGGAAGTGGAAAGCCTTTGGCGTTGGGGTCAGAGAAGTTGTGACCTTTACCACAGTGCCACGACACACTTCCAACAGTTTGGTACTGGTCCCCTTGGTCACACACAAGTCACATCATAATAGTAACTCTACGGTTCCCTCCTCCTTTCTGACAGAAGAAACACGCCCATCTTCTTACATTGTATAAAATATATTTATGAACATGCATGTCTTGATGAACATTCCCTCTGACCAGTATGTCAGACATGCCCAACGTTGAAACAAAGGAAGTCACTACTTGTGACTTCCACTCGCAACTCAAAATATCAGTTGCTTCCGACCAAGGACGTTATGTCCATGCATGGAGGTGATAGAGGAGGAAGGCGAGTGACAGGCGAGGCAAAGGACGGTGTATACTAGTATAATGACTACAGTCATTCTGTCATGTTTGAAGACTTCAATTTGTGTAAACTGGCAAAAACCAAAGGCCTCAAATAAAACGCAACTAAAACGCTTATCAGAACATTTTCATATGCCATTACAGGCTCAATGACAAAGAAAATTCCTTTCCTATAGGTATTGGAGTCCATCCTAGGCCTAGGCACATGCACATGTGGAAATTTGTAAGTTGTAAGCTTTGTAGTTTAGTTTTTACAACTTTGTAAAAAAAAGACATGTACATGTATGTCAAGTTTTAAGCCTGTTAGAACCTGCTAGCAATTACAATTAATTACGTTTTACACATCGTTATGTAATTGGGATATAAAATGATACGTTGATCATTTGCTAAATTAGTATCACAAAAATGCAGAACACGTTGCAGTATTTTGGTTATGAATGTTAACGTAACGTTAAATATACTAAAGATATACATGTACTATCATACAAACAAGTGTTTTTAAAAAAGCTGGCATTTTGCCAATGTTTGCGTGTGCGAACGTTTTTTTCTAGTTATTAGAATGTCATATAAATAGAACAGATTAACTAAACCTGATATTGGCGCATGGAGAGATTCACATATGTGCCTGAACTGCAGCAGATCTAAACGCCACCTGTTAAATTTGCGTGAACTGCAGCAAATTTCACTACACATTGCCTGTTAGATTTTGCCTACTCCATGAGTGACTGTCCAACCTTAAACTACCCTCTTAAATAAGACGTTATCTCACCTTGCTATAAGGACATGTGTAGCCGGGATACACGTACAGGAAGATGTGTAATCTTGAAGAGACACTCAAGTAGCTTCGCGAAAGGATCCTACGTCTTTCTTACTGCTTGACTGACACCGGTTCACAATGGTGTCAAGTCATCGCGTTGTACGTGACAGTGACCAAAATACAAAGGCCTGGGAATGTGTTGAAAACAGTTGGGAAGATACTTGATACGCATATTGCGCCTTGATTCTTTGTCATGCTGGCATGTTGGGAGAAGGCCAACGACACCTGTCTTGTGCAGTCGAGCAGAATGTAGGTAGCTTTTGGGCTGAATAAATTTTCCCTGCCTTGCCCTTCGTGGTAAATATAACATTTAGTGATGTCAGTGAGCAAAGTCTTTGTCAAGGATGGGGTTTCAAATAGAACAGAGGTTCAGGTAAATGTCGTGTCTCTCAATGAACAACAAATCTAGAGCCACTCTGATATGGTCAAATTGTCCGAACTTTGTAGACTCTACCGATTACTCCACATGTTGTCCGGGACGGCAGAAAATGGTCAATTAGACGGACAGCACAATAAAGGAGTTAGCCGGCCCAAACTACAGTTTTTGACATGGAAAAAAACTGCCCCTAAAGTGCATGTTATCTGTCTAGGTGGCCGATTGCTACTATTTTCACCTTTCTGTTGATGACCTGCAACTTGTGTCAAAGGGTGATCTATTGTCAAAAGCCGTTGTATGAAGAGTACGAGGGGTGATCAATAAGTTCTTGACCAGGCATTCGTTTTTTCTAAATTAGAAGGTAAGTGGCGAGAAAAAGAAGGGTGAAGTGTGATCAGACAATTTGACCCGCACACCTCAGGTTGCAGATCAATTGTCCACTTTTTTTTTCGTTATCCCTTACCTAACGTTACTGGGTGTCGCCTGCAACGTAATGATCACAATAATTTAAAATTTGGTACACATTTATATAAGACTTTATACATGTACGTGAAGTTATCAATAAGTCCTCGGCTGTACCGAGAAATAATAAGCACAGCTCAGATTTCGATGGAAAGATGTCAAGTATAAAGTCTTATACAAATATGTACCAAAATTCAAATTATTGTGATCATTACTTTGCAGGCGACATCCAGTAATGTTAGGTAAGGGAGAAGGAAAAAAACGGGGACAATTGACCTGACCTGATTTGGCGGGTCATTTTGCGCTGCTGGAAGCCAGACACCCAATTTTTTTGTTGCTTGAAATAGGAAGAGAATCATTATCAAACATTTTGACAATGTCTTCTGTTAATTTACGGCATGGGGAACTCGACCCACACATGTCTGATCACAATTCACACCACTTTTTTTCTCGCCACTTACCTTCTGATTTGCAAAAAAACGAATGCCTGTAAAGTAATGACTCCAATGATTTGAAATTTGGAGGATATGGATAAAAGGCTCCATACTATGAAGTTGTGCGTCAAAATTTGTGTTGTGCTTATCATTTCTAGGTGGAGCCGAGAACTTATTGATCACCCCTCGTAATCTTGAGCAATCTTGAAGAAACACTCAAGTAGCTTCGCGAAATGATTCTGCGTCTTTCTTACTGCTTGGCTGACACCGGTTCACAAAGGTGTCAAGTCATCGCGTTGTACTTGACAGTGACCAAAATACAAAGGCCTGAGAATGTTTTGAAAACAGTTGGGATGATACTTGATACGCATATAGCGCCTTAATTCTTTGTCATGCTAGCATGTTGGGAGAAGGTCAAGGACACCGTTTTGTGCAGTCGAGCAAAATGTAGGTAGCTTTTGGGCTGAATACATTTTTCTGCCTTGCCCTTCATGGTAAATATAACATTTAGTGATGTCAGTGAGCAAAGTCTTTGTTAAGGATGGGGTTTCAAATACAACAGAGGTTCAGGTAAATGTCGTGTCTGTCAATGAACAACAGATCTAGAGCCACTCTGATATGGTCTAATTGTCCGACCCTTGTAGACTCTATGAATTACTCCACATGTTGTTCTGGGACGGCAGAAAATGGCCAATTAGACGGACAACACAATAAACGAGTTAGCCGGCCCAAAGTACAGTTTTCGAAAGGGAAAAAAATCCCCTCTAGTGTGCATCTGTCTAGGTGGCCAATTGCTACTATTTTCACCTTTCTTTTTGGGACCTGCAACTGTTGTCAAAGGGTGATCTATTGTCAAAGGCCATTGTATGAAGAGTAATCTTCAGTTATCTTGAAGAAACACTCATGTAGCTTCTCGAAAGGATCCTGCGTCTTTACCGATTGACTGACACCGGTTCACAAAGGTGTCAGGTCATCGCGTTGTACGTGACAGTGACCAAAATACAAAGGCCTGAGAATATTTTGAAAACAGTTGGAAAGATACTTGATATGCATAGCGCCTTGATTCTTTGCCACGCTTGCATGTTGGGAAAAGGTCAAAGATAGCCATCTTGTGCAGTCGAGCAGAATAAATTTGACCTTGAACTTTATGATAGCACAACTTTTCAGGCAACAGCCTAAATTATGTGGGCGTGTACACATCACACGTACAGCAGATCGTTAGAAGTATCGTTATTAAAATGGGCATTGTTTAACACTTATTACAAATATTTCAAAACATATTCAAAATTACATAATAGTTTTACCTAAATTTACAAGTACAGACATTGAATGTGCACATTTATAATAGTTATACCTCAATAACAGTTGACATTAGTGCGTCATTACTGATACATTAGAGAGAGAGCTTTGTGAATGAATGATTGACGTTGTCTTTCAGTCCAGCTCAGTGGGATCTTAACCCTATTCAGACCGGGCTTTTTTGGTCATCCCTGGACCGGGGGGGTGCTTTTGAGGCCCTCCACTCCTAAGTCCTATAACTCTTGAACGACGTGTCTTAGGGACACCAAATTTTAAGGACATAATGTCGACATAATATCTGACAAGTCTTTGACGTTTTACGTTACGTTGACGTAAGATGACGTAATTATGACGTCATCAATTTGATTATATTGGCCGGAAAAAGGGTATTCTCAGCAAAATTCAAGTTATGCTACGTCATGCACATCTAAGATACGAGTTAGGCTCCGCCATATTATATCCACCACCTTGAATTTTTAAAACTACTTTTTTTGCAACAAGTAATCATAAAGAGCAATGGAAATAGACTAAATTTATTCATTTAGATGGTTTTTGATGAAAAAATACCAGGTAGTTACAAATTTGAAGGGATAATTAGCTTGTTATTCTTGATCTGGCCATACGGTCCGCCATCTGGGATTTTGGGCTGATGACGTCATCAAATTTGCATAATTTATGCATATATAATTAGGAAAGATATGCTAAATAATACAAGATTTTGTTTATGCAATAAAATAGCAGTAATATAGCAAATAAATGTGAAAAATACATTGTTAGAACCAAAAATAGTGATTTTTGGCAAAACTGCCTGTCAGCAAACGGTTGCCATGGCAACACGAAAAAATGGAAAATTTGTCAAACTTCGTAAAAATTTTGCCAACAATATTTTAGGAAAACTCACCAAATTTGGTGGCTTTAACGTAAGGCGTTCTGGCGTTATAGGACATCGAAGTTGGCGCAGGCCTCAAATGCCCCCCCCCCCCCTCGGTCTGAATAGGGTTAAAACTGGGGGCTTGACGCCGTAGTTGGTAGTGTTTTTTCCAGCCGGCTGAAGGAACTGTATGCAGGGATGATTTATACCTCGCCAAAGCAGAAGGAAAGCAAATCCAGTTTTATGTACCCTTTCATGCACCATACCATTATGCATCCACCTCTTTGGATGGATTAGGTAATGCCGCTATCTTGGATTTGAAGGTACCATTGTATGTAATACGTGGCAGATCTTGCATCGTCATGTGGCTACTGAGAGTAACTTTAATTAATGGTCAATGGAGATACTCAGGACATATGGCCCCAGGACGTATGCACACTTTTGACATAGACCAATTCAAAATTGTTAAGTTTGGGATTTATTTTTCCTCTCTTCGGAAATCAAGGCGAAAATTTAAGAATCTGGACACTTGTGCCTTGGTATACTAAAAGAATAATGTTTAATTTCATCTCGGGGTGTTGAAAGCCCATGTTCACAGGACGTGTTCTCAGGACATGTACACAATATTGTTTGAACTGTTTGAGTATCCATTCAGTCTTTTTATGTCGCATTTCATATTGGTGCAAATTCATTTCCCCTATCATTTCTTTCTACTTTCTACTTTCTTTTAGTCATATTATGTTGATATTAAATTTTTGATTTACTTATATCGTAAAATGATAGTATGTATTGATTATTCCTAAGTTGCTATTGTTTGTATTGATTTGTATTGCGTTAAGGTTAACGTTAATATTCTCTTTCAGTGCTACTTTTTATCCTATGCCCTATCTTAATATCCTGAGAATCAGCCATCATGTTAGTTTACTGGGGCTCCTACCCCCCCCCCTCCCCCCGACTACTATTGAAACCATATGTCCTGAAAGTTCGTATGTGGATGCCTATGACACATGCCCACATGATGTAATTTATTCAACACTTTTGGTATGCACTTCATCAAATGATTCATTTTGGAATTTTCATTTTGTTTTACACCAAAGTTATATTTAATCTCACATGCCCAAAATGGGTATGAAAAGCAAAAGTCTCCAAATTTGTCATTTCAACCTTATTAAGGCATGTGACACCCATGTGTTGGCCACTCGAGCCACGTAACTTCTAATGTAACTATCTGTTGACAACAAAATGTGGCTAGTTGATGAAAATCACACATATTCAAAAGATTGTAACAAGAAAAATTTTGATTCTCTATGTTTTCGATAAAAAAAGTAAAATTAACAATGTTATTAGAAGGTCTTGTGCCCAGATTGAAGCAACCTTTTAACAGAGCAATACTTTCTGGATGTCTTGTGTGAGCAGTCTATATAAAGTGACAAGGCATAACTTTTGGGCAAATACATACTTTTCTGAAAATTACGAGCATTAAAGAAAATTGACAAATAACTCATAATCAGTTAGTATTATACGGTTATTAATCGTTGTACAATAATTTTTGGTTAGAAATAACCATTTGTAGAATATTGCTTACAGCGATCAGATTATTATTGGACTGAGCATAGCACTTTGGACAAATGCTTGTAGCCCCTGACAGCTTAAACTTACATTGCTGATATTTTGTGAAAAACTTCTCTGGTACTCATTGGATCCTTTCAACCACAGCGAGGGTCTAAGAGCCTCGTTGAAAATCAAAAAAATCTTTAGATTTCTTCCAAAAGTATTGAGATTTTGTGGTAAATCTTGAGATGTATTGAGTCAATCTTGAGATTTTTCGTAAGAATCTTGAGATCATTTTATTAAGTCTCAAGATTCTTGAAAATGATCTCAACGCAAAGTGAACATTTTTTTTCTTGACGGTCAGATAGTGTAGAGGGTACAGAAAAAGTATCAAAGGCATGACTCATTGTTATCGGGACAGAAGACTCCTGGGCGGTACCTTAAACAGATTGTCGCAAGGATCAGTTACATGTGCACAATGACACACCTATGTCAGACCAAGCCGCTTCACACATCTCCGATATAATTAGAAAGAAAAACATCACAAATAAAAATCTACTTTAATCGTCTTGTCCGTGAGCGTTGGCTTGATTACAAAACCATTCCGAGGACAAAATTTGTGAGTTTTCAGCCGGGTTTACACCAGCAAAAGAGTCTGGAAGGCCTCAATGGCCATAAATCATAAGTTATATAGACCCAGACTGACAGGTCACTGAGTCAATGTAGCTTACAATCGGCTTTGGCTTGATTTGGCTCTGTAGTGTTTTTACCACTTTGTGATAAGTAGCCTGATGAGCTGATCAATTTTTTTAACCGAATGATCGCTATTCTTAAATATTTTTCACATTCCAATGAACTTCAATACACACTGTTGTAACTCCCCAAGGCGCCAGTTCCCTCCCCCTTTCACAATTATACAAAGTTTCCTCCTCCAGAGTGTTTGGCCAACAGGTAAGCAAAGAACAGACCGTTAGCCTTCTCCAGGCCTTCCTAAGGGGACATGTATGGATCTTAGAATTTGACAAAAAAGGGCATATTAGGCCAGGCGAGTCAGTCCGCGGAAAGGGAAACATTCACCCTCCTGGCCGATCAAACCCTTCGGTGGCCAAACTCCCATGGCAATTGCAAATTTATCTTATAGTCAGCGTACTTAGACTGGTAGAGACCAACAGAACGTCTATCTTACCTTGTTTGATTGCCCGTAGTGAATTGTAACACGTTTGTTGGCTGCTTGAGTCAAAACTGGTCTGCAGGAGTAAATAATTTAACTGTACAGATATCTGTGCTGTAGACAGAGTATAGACAGGGTGTAACCCAACTTGCGCAGTCACGCTACTCTAAACGATAGCCTACGGCGAAATACTTTAGTGTTTTTTGGCCAACCGGTAACATTTTCCTTGCGCATAACGTACACACACACACACACACACACACACACACACACACACACAGACACACACACACACACACACACACACACACACACACACATACACACACATACGCACACACACACAACAGCGCAATACCCAACAGCGCAAAATTCTCATGGGACCGGCAGCACAGGACGTAAGACTTAGATTTTTCACCCAAATGTGCACCAAAAAACACGTCACTGCTTACTAAAGTACCCTTTTCAGCCATGCTAATATCTAATGTCATGTTGCAGTAGATTATTAGAAGTGTGAACTCGAATTTGGACCCTTGATACCCCCTTTGTACATTGATATCATACTGAACTTTTTTTTCTATTTTCAAACAGTATGAACTGATTCTTAATTTCACATATGAAATAGGAATAGATTATATGTGATAGTTTTTACACTAAAGATGGAAAAGAAGAACCAATGCAAATTATAGATCCGGTGCGTATTGCATTAAATGAACATTAAATCTGTGTTTCCCCCCCCTAAAATCAGCCCCATTCATTATGCTGTAAAACGCAACATGTTTTTTTTTACAGATGAAACGATTTAACTCAATTTTAAAGACTGTATAATGTCCTAAGCCAATCGTTGCTATGGAGGTATATTGTCATGACAAAAATTGCCATAGAAACATGCCAGGCACTTTCAAGGTTTAAAAAATTAACACAATGACTTTCTTCAAGTGTGATGTCATGTGAATAAGTATTACAAAGTGACATGGATGTATGAATGAATGAATGAATGAATGAATGAATGAATGAATGAATGAATGAATGAATGGATGAATGGATGAATGAATGAATGAATGAATGAATGAATGAATGAATGAATGAATGAATGACGTTTATTGCGCAACATTTGTACATGATACAATGTAAGGCAACGGTAAAAGATCAATTTATACCATGATACAACTTATTACAATAACTACATGATGCGTTATTTTCGGCAAATTTTCAGAAATCCATCCCCAATGCGTCATAGATATGGTGCATACAATTGCCATATGGTGCCACTTTGAGGAACTCAATGAATATCTATGCACTCTGAATCATAGTTTTTCTGCCATTGCTATTACCGAGACTTGGCTTACTGAAATTACTTGTCAAAATTATAATATTCCTGGATATAAAAGCATTCATCACTGTAGACATGACAGGATAGGAGGAGGGGTTTCTCTATACATAAGAAATGACTTATCATATATAGAACGTAAAGACCTGGAGTTCGAAACCAATGAGTCAGGCTCACAGTGCATCTTTATTGAAATTTGCTCAAGTGGCGATGAGGGGAAAAAAGTCATCATTAGCTGTGTATACCGGCCTCCTAATACAGATATCCTACAATTTAATGATCAATTGACAGAGTGTATGACTAAGATTAACAAAGAAAAGAATGTCTGTTATATATTAGGGGACTTCAATATTGACTTACTCAAAACCTCACATTCTCCTACTTCAGATCATGTAAATAATCTCTTCTCTTCCTCATTCTTCCCTCTTGTGCATAAACCTACCAGAATTACCCCTCATTCTGCTACTTTGATTGACAATATTTATACAAACACACTTGACTCAAACGTAAAGGCTGGAATCATGGTCACAGACATTTCCGATCACTTCCCAATTTTCTTGATATCTGGATCAGAGGAAAATGGAAATGAACCTTTGAAAAATGTCAATTGTTATTCCTATCGTCAGATAAACGAGACGAACAAAGAAAAATTCATTGACTCCCTAACAAACACATCTTGGGATCCCGTCTTGGTAGAAACAGACACAGAATTGGCTTACGATAAATTTCTTAATACTTTCACTTTACTCTTTGACGAATCATTTCCAATGAAAACAGCAAAAATCGGCCAACGTTCCCACAGAAAACCCTGGTTGACCCGTGGCCTGCTCAAATCAATTAAGAAGAAAAACAAACTCTATATGAAATACGTCAAAAACCGAACCCCCCTGAGCGAAAGTACATACAAAGAATACAAAAATAAACTAACTCATTTATTAAGAATTGCTAAAAAGAATTATTACCACGGAAAATTTACGGAAGCGTCGAAAAATGTTAAGCAAACTTGGAATTTAATTAACAACTTATTAAATCGCTGTGATACATCTAAAGCAGCCCCACACAAAATACAAACCGGTGCCCGTACTATCACAGATAAAAATAAGATGTGCGAAGAATTTAATGATTTTTTTGTTAATGTCGGCCCTACCCTAGAGAGCAAAATACCCATCGTAGCGAAAGATCCCCTCGATTTCATCAAAACTCATCTGAATAGGCAACTAACGTCATTTGAACCCCCGTCCACTGCTGAAATTTTAGATATAGTACGAAACCTGAAAGATTCCGCTGCTGGACACGATGGAATCAGCGCAAAAATACTCAAAATATCCCTACCTTATATTATTTGTCCTCTTATACATATCCTAACATTATCCATTCAGAGCGGTGTGGTCCCTAAATCAACCAAAATTGCCAAAGTGATTCCTATATTTAAAAGTAATGATTCTACCTCGGTAAGTAATTACCGCCCTATTTCAGTTCTACCGTGCATCTCCAAAATTCTCGAAAAATTAATATACAATCGTCTTTTAAAGCATTTAGATCAAAATGACATTCTATACAAACATCAATATGGTTTCAGAAGGGGATACTCTACTTCCATGGCACTTATTCAATTAATCGAGAAAATTACTACAGCTATTGACAACAATGAATTCACCATAGGGATATTTTTAGATCTAAGCAAAGCATTCGACACGGTAAACCATTCTATTCTTCTCAAAAAGCTAAATAAATATGGCATTAATGACACAGCACTCAAGTGGTTTAAGAGCTATCTATCAGATAGAAAACAATACGTCACCCTCAATGGCTATACATCTTCATGCAAACTGATAAATTGTGGAGTTCCCCAGGGATCAATTCTGGGACCCTTATTGTTTTTAATATATGTTAACGATCTTGCTGAAGCATCCAAAATATTCTGTTTTATCCTATTTGCTGATGATACAAATCTCTTCCTCTCACATGCAGACTATGATTCGTTAATACGTCTAACCAATCAGGAATTAGAAAAAGTCATCACATGGTTCGAAACCAACAAGCTATCAGTTAATATCAAAAAGACGTACTATCTTATCTTTTGTAGTAAAAACAAGACATATAATAAGAAAAATGCCAATATCTTCCTAAAGAACCTTCCTCTATCCCAAGAATGCCAGGCTAAATTTCTAGGAGTACTCATTGACGATCGACTAACATGGAAGCCCCACATTGCTATGTTATTAAATAAAATTTCAAAAACTATCGGGATCATAGGGAAAATTAGACATCTTTTATCCCAGAGAACCTTTATAACCATATATAACAGTCTAATCTATCCATATCTCATGTATTGTAATATTGTTTGGGGAAACGCCTACAAAACTTCTCTACACCCTTTATTAATTCTACAGAAAAAATTTCTACGCATTGCGACATGTTCGAGTTTCTATACTCACTCTTCACCACTATTTGAGAAACTTAGAATTTTGAATATCTATGACGTCAACAGATTTCAACTTGCTCTTTTTACAGCCCAACACATAAACCATACTCTCCCCGATACCTTTGACAGCTTTCTTAATTTTCGCTCGCAGTTTCACAATTATCAAACTCGCCAAAGCACAAATCTACACATCCCCCTATTCAGAACCTCTCTTGCCCAAATGTCTGTCAAATACAAGTGTGTTAAAATATGGAATGATCTCCCCCCCTCCCTTAAGAATCTAACTTCCTCTCTCCCGACTTTTAAACGTAATCTGAAAATCCATCTGTTAATCCATCCGAGCCCCCTGTAGTAGCCACATTTTTTCTTTCTTTTTAAATCATATTATCTTAATTCATTCCATTATTTGACTATCCTTATTGCATTATTATCATTTTTTAAGTATTATGTTGATTTATTATTTATTGTTAAGCCAAACCATTAATTACTTGTTTATCCTTATTACATCATTACCATTTTCGTTGTATTACGTTACTTTATCAATCATTGTTAATTCATACCATTAATTACTTGTTTACCCTCATTGTATCATTATTATTCTATGTATTACTTTACTTTATTATTATATATGATAATCAACTTTGTTTAGTTTAAAGGAGGAGGGCTAAGTATAAGCTTCTCAAGCTTTTTTCCTCCTCCTGCACCTGTTTTATCCATTGTTTTCGTTTTTTTGTTTTAATGTAATATTTTGTGTGCGAATAAATAAACAAACAAACAAACAATACATCATGGGTAAATCAAATCAAATTAGTTTTGAGTTTTATTGAAAATTAGTCAAAATTACTCTTGCTGTGAAATACAACTGCTTCATGAACTAATGACTTTATCATACTTGATTAAGGTAAGTGTACAAAGCTATTTACCATTGCTATTTACGTATCTTTTCCTTAGCAACGGTTGCCATGGAAACACGCTAGGCACTTCTAAAGTTTAGATTAGAAAATGAAACTCTCCTGCTGTATACTTGTAACTTTCACTGTAAGGTTCATGATTTTGCCTTTATTTAAGAATTTTAACGCCAATGGAAACGAACCCTAAACATAGACATTATTGGTAAAAATTGGCCAAATCCTCAACTTTTCTCAAAACATAGTAGTATTGCCGACATTTTAGTATTGTGCTATGATAAGATTGCGTTTGCATAATTTTACCAAGTAACAGCCTAAGCGCAAAAGCCAAAAATGTACACTTTTTAATAATAAAAAGTGCATAAAAGGGCGATAAAATAGATTTCGGAAGATGTACTGTTGAAAGGACTGTCGAAATTTTAAAGAAATTGGTTTTTAATAGTATACCAACCTCCACAGGTCACTAGAAAATACCAGAAATTCTAATAAACTGACAACACACCAGACGGTCAAAACCTACAGTTCGAGGCATATGATATGTGTTATCTGTCTATCTAGCCAGCTATTTCTTTGTGTGCGAGTGTGAATGTAGTGAACGAAACGGATTGGCACAATATTGTCCTTGGTCAGAATAAACAGTCACAAAACAAGGACAGTCGACAGGCTAGAGGATTGAAACAAAGACAACAATCTTACCTTCTGAATACTGGCGGTAACGAGTCGCTTTTCTAAGACAAAGAGACGGATGTAACTCTCTTGCTTGGACTTGGACGCAGAAGTGTGTACGTGTCTGCTCCGAAAGCTCCAGACATTCCTGATAGACACGTTTGACTGTTATGCAAATTCAAATTGCTCTGACCTATCAGTGTTCGTTTCTGACACACTCACATGGAGGCCTCCTTTTATTTCAGACAATCGTGCTTGCAAATACGTTATACACATTGGTAAGAATAATGGCAGTTTTCATGCATTTTCTGTCGTCTATTCTATAAGTAACTGAAGGCGACATCTCTCTTTTTCCAAAACTCTTAATTTCTTTTTAGATGTCAGTTGTTGTGACCTGGTAGAAATACAGTAATAAGCTACAAGTTGCTTGCTATTCTGACGCGTCTCAGTAGTTCACGTTGATTTAATTATAAGGATGACATCCTCTGGGAACCCCAAAAAAAGTTTGTCAAAAAAGTTGTTTTCATTATGAAACCTAAGTGGTTTGGAAGGTTGTTTGTACAAATGACCAAACACAGAGTACTGAATACCAAACAATATAGATTCTTCATTTTATTGTTTTATCTACTTTTTTTACCACGGTCTTTCGATATATCTTTTTTATCTGCAGCATATATTCTCTCATTTGCACCTACTATGTACGATTTAAAGCATAGTTGAAAGCTCCTTTTTTGGAAACGACCGAAATTTGATGCACGCGCAAATGTCAACCATATAATCTACATGGCTTTATTTTTAATTATGGATTTGATATGTTTACACAGAACCTTACGCGATCTGCAGGTGCGCGTAAGGGTGAACATTCTTACGGTCAAATCAGATTATGAGGTAAGCGTAATGCCAGGTGCCTGCAAGGGTGAACGTCCGCACGGTCGTCGGGATTTATGCCAAAAATTTTACTTGGATCCTTTGACCAAATATCCATTTTATATCTAGACGAAATTTCAACAACGTTACGTCATTTGGTCTCAATACCAGGGCCAAAATATACAGTTGGAAAAAAAAAAAAAACGGCTCAGGGTAGTGACCCATTCTACCTTGTTTCTTTTCTGGCAGTTCTCTGTCTCCGCTGAGGTTCACAACTGTTAGATTAAAAAATATAAAAATAGGAGAAATTAATTAAATGGGGTGTTGTAGAAGTCACGGCGTCCTTGCATGCAGTATGGTCTGGGATCCTAGTTTGTCCTAGTGGAATTTTTACATGGATCACAAGCGACCCCTATTAATTAGTTGCAGTACTGCACGACCCCAATGTGAATGATACTGCAGTACTGCAACCGATTAATAGGTGTCGCTTACGATCCATGTACCGACTTCAAATGGTTAGGTCGAGTTGTTTTCATGACATACCCCAGTCTTTATCGTCTTCAGTCTCATGCCATACAAAGTAAAGAAAGAAATTGTAAATATGACTTTATGACAGTAGAAATAGGGGAACTCAAATGCACGAATTATTTTAAATAAATTTGTTTTTGTGTTAAAGGAGACAAATTGAATGGAATGTGTAAAACACTTAATCACACCTGTCCATCGTCTGTGGATTACTGTAATTGAATTAAATCAGCTGTAAAATATGTAAAGCTAAATCTTTCAGTCTTTGTAAAAAGAGTAAGAAACAAAGAAAGCTTCACTCAGAATGTTTTGAAATGTTGCACTTGTCATATATTGCTCCAAATGAGTCACAGCAATATTTACATGTACATGTGATTGAAACGTTGTTTCTCTGAAATATAAGAATACTTACTTCCCTTTCTATTATTCAACTTCAGGAGTATAAGATACAAAATGTTCCCTTAAACATGTATAGGACAATTTGTCATTCAACAGGCTAGTAATATGTCAAAGACATACTGAACTAGAAACTAATGTGCTGTGGAAAAATCAACACAAGACACTGTCAATGGTGCAGAACTGAGAAGTTTTTACTTGTAAACCACAAGATTACACAGCCTAAACAGAAGATTTTGACATTTCAAAAGCTATAGCCAATTATTTGCACCAAAATACACACGTGCATAATAACTGCACAATATAAATGTGTCTCACATGAAATATACCTAACGTTATTTGGTAAACTATGACAGTGACGTCTATAAGAAGAAGAAGACTACATTCATATGAATAAATTATGATAATAACTGTGTGCTAACATTTAATCAAAATCAGTCTCTAGTTTCTGTCATATAACATAACATAACGTTATCTTTATCCGTCACTTTGCGTTTATTGTTTAGCTACATTCATATTTAACACTTATCTGAAATGTGAAAATAATACACATCTATCATACCAACGAGTATACCTTCATTCTGTGCACGTCTTTTGGCAAATGCTATGCTGAAATACTTGTTATCATTTTAGTTGAAATTTATTTCATCTTGAGGTAGGTTGTATTGTTTCAGAACGCATTAAAACAAACTAACTACACTTACACGGCACGAAAAACGGTATTTAAGCATGCTTAAATGATGCTTAACGTTGACGTATTTTCCTTCTTTACGGATCTATAAACCTCTTATACGGGTACGTAAAGATTGGCGTTACGTAGTCTTTACGTGGGTGCTGATAGGTCCGTATTTTCCGTTTTTTTTAAGTCGCCTTTAAGCAGCTTAAAAGTGTTTTAAATTATTATTAAAACACATTTAAATTGCATTTAAATGTTACGTTTATAAAACTTTAAGCATCGTTACAGCTTATTTACGTGTGCGTAAAGATGATCATTAGGTGGCTTATAGGTGCGGATAGGTCCGTATTTTCCGGCTTTTTAAGTTGCCTTTCAGCAGCTTAAAGATGTTTTAAATGATTATTAAAACTCATTTAAATTGCATTTAAATATTACGTATTTCAAAACTTTAAGCATCGTTACGGCTTATTTACGTGCGTAAAGATTATCATTAGGTGCTTATAGATCCGTATTTTCCGTTTTTTAAGTTGCCTTTCAGTAGCTGAAATGTTTCGTAAATGATTATCAAAACGCCCTTAATATATGTTTAAAGTTCACGTTAATTTCAACTGAAGCCTTTATACGTGGCATATACGTGTGCATTAAGATGTTTATAAGATGCGTATTGTTGCCCTTTTAGCAGCTTAAAGTTCTCATAAACACTTACAAAAACATCATTGATACATGTATAAAGTTTCCTTTTATTTTCTCTGAAGCCTCATTTTAGTTCAAATTTACTTCATCTTGAGGTAGGTTGTATTGTTTCAGAACGCAAAAAAACAAACTAACTACACTTATAAATTAGTCTCGTTCCACCAGCCCGGAACACATCAAACTCCCCTGGCCCTAAAGGTTGCTATCTATGTACGGACTTCATATCTACTTATCCACTTATGCAACAAGGATAATTTCTTCTTTTTCTATATTCTTCCTGATCCACGAGTATATTCTCCACTTCCTCGTTCTCTAGTTCCCGTGTATTAAAATATTCACTGGCCTCATCAAGTTCCTCCAGGAGCGACCTCGCCTCTTCCACAACCTCCCTCAACTCTGAGTCAGCTGGACGGGTAAAGGAAAGACAGATATCAAGAGAAAGCCAGTGACAAATTATGATAGCACGTCGACTTGGGATGGCACTGGTTCTATGTGTAGTGCAGACATTTATTCGTTAAGAAATTTCTAATATTGTAGACACTGAAACAGCAATGTTTGTGTAGCAGAATGCATCTGTTCAAACGATCCCTTTTTTGCCTTGTGCTATCGAATTATCAATATTTTTCTACTTATCCGCGGCAAAATTAAACAAAGTCTGATTAAAACTAAATGCCCGTCTGGATATGTGTTATAACCAAACGTACCATCTGCATTGACATCCAGACTTCCACCTTTCCTTCTGCGCCTGCGCCGACGCCTCCATCCCGCGGAGTCGTCTATCAGCGTTGCCATGACAACCATCGTCACCAGCATCATGCAGACAAACAGCTTCATGGTGTAGCTTCAGCTGATGTATAGGGAGGGGAAGAAAATGATCACGGTTATTCGGTGGAAATGTACATGTATAACTCGGTTTTATCGTTGTGGTGAGCTTTAAGTCTACGAGCTTTAAGTCTTCATATCTGCAACAAAATACAGGGATTAATAATAATAAAGTTTATTGCAAATTCATGCCCATTGGGCTAATTGCAAGAAAAGAATGACTAATTACATGAGATGAATAAATGTGGTCTGAATACATGTAGATAAACTAAATTCTAGCATACACATATTAAGTGGATGAATATACATACTATACATAATGGGGTACTAAGTCTACGTAACTATTACAGGGTTTGACTTCTTTCTTGAAGACATTTGAAAATGAAATGCCCCATGTGTTCTATAATAGATTGAACCCTTGATGTTAGTAGGAAGAGAATCTTTTGTGGCGTTTTTAACAATGAAAATGTTGGTGTGATTTCGGTCACTCTATCAAATAGCCTTTTTCTTTCGGCTTCGAATTGGGGGCATTCACAAATAAAATGTGTTTCATTTTCAACTGCATTCATTGTGCACTGCTTACAAATTCTTTCTTGAACAGGAAATCAACCATGAATCAACCATTCGACGAGGAACTACATGTATAAGATTTAACATATACATAAACCATTCCATCTCTATTCCAGACCCAACGTTTAGGGTACGTACAGAAACAAGGTAAAAGCGATTGAGAATACTAAATAAACAAGAAATCTTTTAAAGAAAAGCTGTGCATTGCCGCGTATTTTATGACTGAACTGCTGAGAGCGACACCTAGCTTCTTCAGTAGGAAATGCAGCAAAAGGGGGATATTGGAAATTTACCTCATTATCATAATTTATGTCACATGAATTATTGGCACATTAAACAGGTTTTGTAAAACTTTTTGACCCACAATGAATATGCATTATTTTTCATTACAAAATAAGTTCCTTCTGATGCAATTTGTGATATATCTTTATATAAACATGGTGAGTTAAAGCGTAGATTTATTACGCTGGACCACATACAGTAACATGCGTCTAGAAGAGCGTTTTAATACTCGCCTGGAATGTACCATTGTCTAACTAAGCCATGAAACTCGGCAAGGAAAGAAGGGCCTTTGGAAGCACGGCGGTCGGTTGCTAGGGTATTCTTTCCCGTTTCTATGCGCGTTCGACGGAGTATCGGGTTACATGAGGTCTACTATTGGCTAACCGTAAAATATTTGAAGATAAATAAAGTGTTATGACAGTGAAAATGACTTTTAAAAAAGATCAAATTAGCAATTTTACATACTTTGAATCTTGTCATATGAATTTAAATAGCTATTTTGTATAGATTTTGCTTCCAAAGACGGTTATTTCCTGTTTTCAGGAAGGCCTTTAATTTGACCAAACTCTTGATAAGATGGGCCGCATGTGTCATCGAAAGTTCTCAATTTTTATATTTTTCGTCATCTATAAGTAAAATAAAACTTTCTGTTTTTGGGATTTTTTTATTTTTAATTTTAAGCAAAGTTACAGTCGAAAATGTGCGTAAAAATGGCATTATTCGCACTTAATTTCCAATAATTCAAAATCGGAGCCATTTTTAAAAAATCCCAAAAACAGAAATCTCGGCAAAACCGTTGCGGTCATTTTGAGCCGTCAATGACTTAATTTGGACTCTTCTTGGTCGAGATCTTAAACGATGTTTGCACGCATGTCATGCCGCACGGAGAGCGGGAGGGTGTAATTGATACCGGTGTAAACAACACTAATAATGCACAAGGTCACCAACAAAAACGTCAGTAGCTTTGTTACATATTACAGAACCCAAAAAAAGTGACAGCGTAGATGTACTTTCCAGAAAATTGTTTATATTGGTGAAAATTTATATTTTTTGCTTGATTCAAGGTAGCTGGGGGAAAAGGGGCCAGAAAGCACTGTTTTACCCGCAATGACCGCAGATGACCTAAATAGAACACGGGTTCGGTTCGAATTACGTCAGATGGAACTTCATGGAAGAACGTTCGAATTCGGCTGGACATGGGAGGTTTTGAGCCCGAATTTGACCACCGTGAAGGGGCTTTGGAAGGGCTGGGTTAAAAGGTCCGTCCATGGATCCATGGAAGAAAGCTTGCATAAGGCATTGCCGCTAGCGCGGCAATGCAAAAATCAAAAAACATGTTGGTAAGAGAGTTTGATACTTACAGAAATCCTGGACACGTAGATCACGGCACGATGTCACTTTGAGGTCACAGCTGGCGGGAAGGAATGAGGAGGGCTCACGTGGACGGACATATTTACCCCAAGGTGTAAGACAAGTATGCAAATGTTTCATTGTTACTTGTTTTCTGAATGGGAAAGTTAATATAAAAGTCCTAAAACGATTTTTTACCTTGCCGGGCCTTAGCCCGGCAAGGTAATGAGGCCCGATCTTTACATGGTTCAATCAATGGTTCAATGTTAACCCAGCCCTTCCAAAGGCCCTTCAAAAGGCCCTTTTCTCTTTGCCCAATTTTATGGCTTAGTTGGACAAGGGTACATTGCAGGCCAGTATTAAAACTGTATTTTAGACGTATGTGGTCCAGCGTAAATAAATCTACGCTTTAACCCATGTTTATCATAAAGATATATCAAAAATTGCATCAGAAGGAATTTATTTTGTAATAAAGAATAATACATACTCATTGTGGGTCAAAAAGTTTTACAATACCGGTTTATTGTGCCAATAATTTATCTGACATAGATTATGTTAATGAGGTAAATTTCCCTACACTTGGGGATTTTTGCTGCATTTCATACTACAGTTGCTAGGTGTCGCTTTGTACATTGCAACAACATGAAACAAAAAAATAGCCGCAAACTTCGGGACTAGTCGCCAGGTAAGTACATTTTAAAGACATTTGTGACTATGAATGTCCTTGATAGAGTTTGTATTGTGTGAAAAATAGATTTGAGACTGGATTGGCAGCTGGAGAAGTCACTAAAGCTTTCCCGTACAAGAATTGGGGTGGGAGGGGGGCGATATGTGGAACTCTGTGGTTGTCTCTGATTATTTTGATGTGATCCTCATGTTAACTGATGAACACTGGTGAAGCGCCGAGGTACCTTTTCCTGACGAAATCCCTACTACCCGGCAAGGTACAGCTTTTTTTAAAGCACTTGTTTTTAATGCTGGCTCTGTTAATGTGAAACATCATGCTTTTGATTGTATACTTCCTTCCCAATGTGACCTCTGGTGCACTGTTATCAATAAGCAGTATGCTCGCTATACGAATTGATCATCGCTTGCGGTTGGTTGTAATAAACAATGCTTACTTTATAGTGTAGCGTTGGTACATGTTCCATATTCCGTTGGTGAACCAGAAGTAGTGTGGAGATGCGAATGTTTGAGATGGTTAGACAACGTCCATTGAAAATAAAATAGGGCTTATAGATTAGTCATAGCTGTGTTTTCAGTTGCTTATTGTAACGTTATATTTGACTAAGGACTGTAAATGTACCTGAGTATGTGGTATCAGTTGGAGCATGTCAGTTGAGTCCGCATCAAGATGTTCCTAAAGTTACATGTTCCACTACTTAGTACACTGTAGTGTGCCAGAGTTTGTAGAATTTCCATAATCCAGTGTCGTCAGTAAACTAAAACACGATATTGCTTTTAACCCTTTGTGTCATTGATGCCAAGTCATTCCTTTTCTATAGAATATCTGATTTCTCCTGTACAGATTAGCACATGTAACTCCCTACCAGGATTCACTTGCCTAGAAAAATAGTACATGTTGGCAAAATAAATAAATAACATGTCAGACCAGTTAACCGGGCGTGCAGTTCGACCGGCCTTTTCCAAGTTAGGGGTGGGTTGGGTACCGGTGTCACAGCGATACCCCCCCCCCCCCGCCGGAGCGAAATCGCGAAAAAATTATGAAAGGAAAAGGTCACGATTGTTCCCACCAGCCTCTGTTTGGAGAGTTCAGTTAGCGAAAATATGCTATGTCAGTATGCTGTAGTCGGCCTTTAATCTTTACTGGAACTATCAGGTATGTAATCTTTGACCTTTCCCCGCCGAAGGTCTGACCATTGAATCAGCATGCCCGCCATTTTCAACAGCGACAGGAAGATTATTTCTCTTTATCTAAGACGATTTTGAAGACGATTCAACGCATTATTGATCCAACAACTATAGCCACACATTGGTTATATCTGTATTAAATATTGACGTGTCTCATGTTGTCTGCTTATCCCTTATGCAAAACAGAACAATTTTAACCTGGTGCTTTCCTTTGTTAACTGACCTACCAAACCGGTTTTAACCACCCACTCAGTCACGATATAAACCCGTCTTGGCCGATCTGTTTCTATCAGTACCGACCCTGAAGCCGTGAGGACCTGTGTTGACTTCATAACATCGTGCAGTGCTTTGGAGCATCAGCGTATCTCGGTAAGTGCTGACTTTGGTTCGGGCTTCCTGTGTTTATGACTATGACTGTGTTACCAGTGTGCGGAAGAATTTGTAAATACTGTGTATATAAAGTAGTGGAAGACAAAGCACATTTTATTTCCAAGTGTTCATTTGTCATCTGTCTGCCCAGCCAGTTCGAAACCTTGGAGTCATGTATGTGTGTTAGATTATGTAGCATGTAAGGTTGTGTAGTTTGTAGTGTAATACTTTGATTATGGAGTCAGGTATGTGAACGTGTTAGATAGACTGTAGCATGTAAGGCTGTGTAGTTTGTAGTGTAATACTTTGATTATGGAGTCAGGTATGTGAACGTGTTAGATAGTCCCTCTGTAGCATGTAAGGTTGTGTAGTTTGTAGTGTAATACTTTGATTATGGAGTCAGGTATGTGAACGTGTTAGATAGACTGTAGCATGTAAGGCTGTGTAGTTTGTAGTGTAATACTTTGATTATGGAGTCAGGTATGTGAACGTGTTAGATAGTCCCTCTGTAGCATGCAAGGTTGTGTAATTAGTAGATGCTAATTAGTAGTGTAATAATTTGATTATCCGCTATCTCTGTTTTGTTACTAGACATGGTAACTCAGACAGATTGTATCCGCAGACCTGTATCTGTAATTGTAAACCTGGTGTAAACTGTGTTGAAATAATTATGTGCTTGAGTATAGCGTGGGTGGATAAAACACGGCTCACAAATAGTAATCGAACTGCGTCGATGTAGGTTAGACATCCAGGTAATAAGATACGCCAAAAATAGTTACTCAAGCAACTGGATATGGTTTTGAAACGGTCAGACGTTTCGGAAAGAATCCACTTTCCTTCGTCAGTGACACTGAAGTGATCTGCAAGAAACAGGTCTTTTATACTCTAACTATGAATAAAGACAATTTCAGATGTCCAATAGGAAAGGTTGTCAGACAATTCAGACTGCAGACAATTTGGATTCCAAAGAAAACAAAGCTAAGCCAAAGTCAAGCTGAAGACAATTTGGATTTCAAAGGATATCAAGGCTAAGACACAGTTAATGCAAATGAGTCAATTAGCTCCTGCCTCCGACACAAACTGGTACATCCAAAAGACAAACCACAGAAAGGTACTAAGGCCAATGTAATCTACAGACTCAAATGCGAGGAACCCAACTGTAACAACACATACATTGGTGAGACTAGTCGTCCACTAAAAGCAAGATACCAAGAACATTGCAAACCGAAGGCCAACGGCAACTCTTCTGCTATTTTCAACCACCTACAACACAACCAAGGACATTCCTTCAACCTCCAATCTACCGACATCCTAGACCGCGAAACCCGCTGGTTTGAACGGGGAGTTAGAGAGGCCATATATGAGAGAATATACAATCCCACGCTCAACAGAAAAGGGGGGCTACGTATGGAACTTTCCGGCACTTGGGACATAGCACCCCCCCCCCCGCCAACAAAACTTTTAGCTCCTGTAACTAAAACAACAGGAGCTAATTGACTCATTTGCATTAACTGTGTCTTAGCCTTGATATCCTTTGAAATCCAAATTGTCTTCAGCTTGACTTTGGCTTAGCTTTGTTTTCTTTGGAATCCAAATTGTCTGCAGTCTGAATTGTCTTACAACCTTTCCTATTGGACATCTGAAATTGTCTTTATTCATAGTTAGAGTATAAAAGACCTGTTTCTTGCAGATCACTTCAGTGTCACTGACGAAGGAAAGTGGATTCTTTCCGAAACGTCTGACCGTTTCAAAACCATATCCAGTTGCTTGAGTAACTATTTTTGGAGTAATCGAACTGGTATGGCTTATTGAATATTAAAATTAAAACCATACCCGCATTGGTACATTCCACAATTTCAGCAATGTGATGTACGGTTGTTATGCCCGACCGCAGCCTGTACGTAGATGCCATATGAACAAAACCTTGCCATACCAAGCATCAAACTTTTATTGTCTGAAACAAGCCACCTCAGAGATCAGATTGTAGGTAATATGTCAACGGCTTCAAGACAAAGAAAACTAAACCCGTATTGACGTTGTTATGCAAATCGAAAGCATGACCGAGACAAGGATTTTTTTTCGTTTTCGAGGCCATAACGTTAGACATGCCGCACTTGTGTTCTGATGGGGGAGCTTATACGCAGGTGGCTCTCCCTTCAAGTTGGCTGAATGACGCTTTATCAAATTCGCGGGCAAACATTATCTCCAGGCAGATTTAGGGTTCAGAAAAGTTTGAAGCGTTTTTGACGCCTCTTTACATGTATTTCTGAGTTAACATGGGGAGGCGAAAAGGCTCCCCGAAAGATAAAAGCCAACGCCGCTAGAGGTCTGCGAAAGAGACTAATAATTGCAAGGCGGTTTCAACCATGCAGAACACCATAACAGACCCTGTCGTTTGTAAGAAGGCAGCAATAATCTTCATAAATCAACTTAACGTTGCTTGTGATTGTCAGCTCAGTCGTTTGAGTCAAGAAATCAACCGATTCTTTTTTGTATGTTGACATTCATTTTAATTCCTGCAGTGTCAGAGACTTACTCAACATGGCGACCCCGGCTGTATCTCATCTGGAAAAAGAGAAGGGAAGTAATGGACGTGGAGAGGATATTACGCGTACACACAAGTGTGGCGAGTACGGCAAGGAGTTTCATCATCTGAATGACTTGAAGAGTCATATGCATGCCCACAATGGCGAGACACCGTTAATGTGTGACGATTGCGGCAAACAGTTTGGTAACGTGAGTCAGCTGAAGATACACATGCGGACTCATACCGGTGAGAAACCCTATAAGTGCGAAGAATGCAGCAAACAGTTCAGTCGGCTTGGTAATCTGAAGATACACATACAGACTCATACCGGTGAGAAGCCCTATAGATGTGATGAATGCAGCAAACGTTTTAGTCAGCTGGGTTATCTGAAGAAGCATATGAGGATCCATACTGGAGAGAAACCTTACAAATGTGAGGAGTGCAGCAGACAGTTCAGTGAGCAGGGTTCTCTGAAGAGGCATATGAGGACTCACACAGGTGAGCAGCCGTACAAATGTGAAGAGTGCAGCAAACAATTCAGTGTCCTGCGTAATCTGAAGAGCCATATGAGGACTCATACCGGTGAGAAACCTTACAAATGTGAGGACTGCGGCAGACAGTTCAGTCAGCTTGGTGATCTGAAGAGACATATGCGGACTCATACCGGTGAAAAGCCATACAAGTGTGATGAATGCAGCAAACAGTTCAGTGTGCTGTGTAATCTAAAAAGTCACATGCGGACTCACACTGGGGAGAAGCCCTATAAGTGCGAAGAATGCAGCAAACAATTCATTGACCTGAGTCAACTAAAGAGTCACATGCGAACTCACACTGGTGAAAGGCCCTACAGTTGTGAGGATTGCAGCAAACAGTTCAGTGTGCTGAATAATCTGAAGACACATATGCGGACTCACACAGGTGACAAGCCATACAAGTGCGAAGAATGCAGCAAACAGTTTAGTCAGCTGTATAACTTGAAGAGACACATGCGGACCCATATCGGTGAGAAACTTTATAAGTGTGATGATTGCAGCAAACAGTTTAGTCAGCTGTGTAATCTGAAGAAGCATATAAAGACTCATACTGGTGAGAAACCAGTGAAGAGTGAGGCAGGCAGTTTTGTGTGCTAGAGAATCTAAAGATACACATGCGGACTCATACCGGTGAGAAGCCACATAGGCGTGATGATTGCAGCAAGCAGTTTGGTCAGCATAGTACTCTGGAGAGGCATATGACTATGAGGAACCACGCTGCCATACAGATGTGAGGAATGCAGCTGTCAGATCTGTAAGCTGGGTAATCTAATTATTATAAAGAGCCATATGCGGACTTACATCGGCGAGAAACCTTACAAGTGTGAGGAGTGCAGCAGGCAGTTCAGTTGGTTTGGGTCATTTGAAGATCCACATACGGGATTTAAATGATGCAGTATGAGCTTCCGTCAGTCAAACCATCTGTAGAGTCACATGGTAACCCAAAAGCAATGAAAGTTCTCAGCTACCGATGTGAAAGTTACTATCAAGTTCCGCATATGGGTAATAGAAAGATACAAGTAGCGAGCAAAAGCCACGAACCAACGTTTGTACGTGTATATGTATCAGTCACTGATGCAAAATTGATGCTTCGCTGTAGAATTTGATGACTGGACTGACTTTACTTTACTAAATGTAAAGCTATACTGGCGATCTGACTTTTTAAGACAATTACGTATAGCCGAAATCTGTCTGCATGCAGATTCTCTTAGCCAATGTGAACACTAGAGAGTTCAATTTGCTGTCTAATAGAGTTTGTGTTTATGAAAAGTGGTTAATTTGACATTTGAAAGATTTCTGCCAAATTAACTACTGAAAAACCATTGAAAATTTGTTGTAGTTTCGTATTTTGTTTACATTGTATAGCATTTAGTAATGCTAGATCGCATTTAGTTAGTAAGTTAAAATAATGTAGGCGTCTCTCTAGATTTTAGATTTTTGGGTAGCTACATGTACATGGTATGGACCGGAACTGTTTATAACGTTAAGTTCTTTGGAGAGTATGTAAAATGCACGCTTGTAGAATTGCAGGTGATCTTCCTTGCAATATGTTCTCGTTGAAACCGCAAGACTTGAGAATGGAGTTCAATGAAATCTAACATTACAGTACCAATAAGTACTGTAATGTTAGATTCCATTGAACTCCATTCTCTCTCCCTCTGTACACAAGTCTGTTTACAAGTCTACATAAAAGAGGCAGTTGAGACCGTTAATCAGTATGTAAACACGACACCTTCTGTCTGGCAGATCTTCTAACAGCATCGACTTCTGTCGATGTTAGAATTTAGCTGTAGCATGAAGATGTGCTGTATTATCAACAAAATATCTGACATATCTCCAATAAAAGGCAATATGCCTCAAAGATATGGTTTGCTTGGTATATTTCTTGATCTCAGTGATGCACATGTAATAAATTTAGTATTTGACCTAGTTGACAGACTTAGTTTTTATAGGAGATCTAGAGCAAACAGACAAACTTAAGGTCATTTTCACATATTTTTTAGATTCCACCCTGAACTGACATTTTCAATTCAAACTACTTTGCACCCTGCTTTAAACTTTGAGGCGTCGAACCTCCTCACTTCGAGTAAACAAAGTAAATCCCCATAGGCGAGAAACGGTGTTCTGCTACCTCATTGCAGACCAAATCGGCCAGGTCGTTGACTCCATTTCGCGAGTTTGGCGCATTCCATTATGCGTTTAGGGTACATGGTTTAAAGAAGTCTCTGAGTATGAGGCTACAAAGTCGGTGTGCTGTAACAGCTAGATATCATACATACAGATAAAGTAGTACAAAACCTTGACAGAAGGGAATTCCTAACTAATGGTATTTGAAATAAAATGCACGTTTGATGGGTAATCGGGCGTACAATGTGAACTTTGACCCATTTTTATGTATCCGCGCCCCGATAATAGATAAGACGGAGGGACAAAGCTCAAGCTGCCAGAATCGTCGTCCCACTTTACGTGTAGAAACACAGGTAAGACCTTAAAGTATTTATGTGTTTTTTTTTTTTTAAATGAAGACCTTTGACTTTGACCACAGTATTACGGTGATATTTTGTAGGTGTATTCTAATATAAACTCCATGCGGAGCATTTGGGACAATTCGTTACACAAAAATGGACTGAAGAAGGATACTTCTATTTTTCGTTGACCTAAATACTAGTAATCTTTTTGTGTGATTGTCTCGCCAAGTAGGTTATTGTGTGTCCAGGGACACTTGAAAACTGGCCACAACCTGATAATATTGTTAAGAGAATAATAAGATGAAACAAATCAAGGAATAAATAGAGAAATCTTTATTGACACGACAAAAGTACAGCGACCTTCGTAAGGTCTATAACAACGTTTTCCCAGTACAGCTAAACATATATATATGAATATCTACAGGTATGAATAAGGCAACATATTGGGTCTAGCATATCATTTGCACTATTGGTTCTACGTTATAAACATTCGTAGATATATTTGTCTGTTTCTACGCAATCAAGGTTATCGCCTCCCAGAATGTTGTTGAATTCATCCAACAAACAGAGTGTAGCAAATTCTTTCAAGCAAGCAGACAGAAATGCATGTGAACAGCTTAATGCGTTTATCATTATATTGCAAACAATCCATAACAAAGTGTCTCTTGTCTTCGATCCCATTTGGGCAGAATGGACAAAAGCTCTGGTCACGGGTAATTTTAGTATCCTAGCAAAACCAGATCCACTTGCTTGAGTATCTACTTTTTGGTACATCGCCTGATTATCCTCATAGTAGCAGCATATCAGTGGTCGGTGCTTGCCTTCTGTAGGCTACTTTCTCCATTTCTTTCCGCGATTTAAGTAGCTCTAACCTTCTTCTACTTTTAGCGTACATACGTGTAACGTCCGGTGGGCTTTAAAAGCATACTCATGGTCGAAATAGTGGGAAAAGTAGGAGCCAACCGCCTTGTGCGACTGAATGGTGTTCGGGAACCATTTGCGTCCGCCCGCCCGCCTCGTACGCGAACACCGCTGTTGGCGCACTGATCTGTGACAGTGCTTTTGTTCTGTAATTAAAATTGTAATGTGTTTTTTTTTTCTTCCACCCACCTTGACGAAGTTTCGAGTGACTTAAGTAATGGAAAAGAAAAAGAGGAAGCATCGAAAAAGAGCCAGGCTCCCAAGCACGCGGTCACCGATCTCTGATGCGTTCATACGGTGTAGTTGAGTCATCCTATATTTCCCGACCTGACCTGACCTGTGCCCAGGCGTGGCGCTCGCCAATCGGTCAGTTCATTTGATGAGATTTGGAAGGGAAGGTCCCGCGGCAGGTGTGCGCTCGCCCATTGGTCAGCCCATTTAATGAGATTAGGAAGGGAAGGTCCCGCGGCAGGAGTGCAGGCAAGAGTAGCCTTGTTTCCGCAAACCGCAGCCCCTTCAAGAAAAACGTCTGTATGATGCGATATAATGTCAACCAGGGTACATACATGTACAACACTGAGATCGAGAAACATACCAATCCAACCATACTTTTGAGGCATGATGCATTTTATTAAAGACATATCAGATATTCCGTTGATCAATATCATCTTACATTTTCTATTACAGCTCGTAAAAACATTGGCAGAGATCAGTTTAATTTGAAGGTACGGCGGGTTTACAAATAAAAAAAATCTCTTGAGGAATTCCATTTATTAAAAGGTCGACAAAAACATGACAGTTGATAGACATATATTATGCAAAATAAAGACCAAATTTGCATAATTGATGAGAAAATGCGATAATGTCATTGTGGTAAATGACGGGAATTTCTTACTTTTAGCATTTGGAAGTTATCTACAGGTGAACATCGTTGAAAATTATGCAAATGAGCTCCTAATTTACATAAATTATCAGAAAAAGTGACAAAAGTCTCCTTTCTTAACATATATTGCGCACGTCTGTTTGGTGGAGGAGATGATCAAGTTATATGATTTATGCAAATGAGAGTCTTATTTACTTTATTAATGACAAACAGAATTAAGACAGCAGTTGTAAAAGATCGAATCATTTGGCGAAGGTATTGGGTCGTGAAACTCGTTCAACATGTGTGGCTCGCTCTATGTGGTGCGCCGCATCCGGACCATGAAAAACGGCCGCGTAAGTGCATGCGCGTATGACTCTACATCAGTTATCAATTCATAGCCGCGTAATAGGGCACTCCGTCAAACATGTGGCATATATAATTAAAAAACAGAGAAATATTGATAGACATAAAATGATACAAATTGTTATCTAATTTGCATAATCATTGAGAAATTGTTATAATATCAAACTGGTTAATTATATTTCAGCCATACATAGTATGGTGAAATATATTGTATTCGTAATTATATTTCAGCCATACATAGTATGGTGAAATATATTGTATTCGTAATGTTTCTTCTTTCTTTCTTCTTTCTCCTGTCAAATCGTCAAAGTGATTTATCTCCGCCGTTCCTGGACCGAATGACCTGAAATTTGGCACAGGGGTAGAATGGGCCAATACCTTGATGCCTTTTTCTCAGTTTTTTCATATCTGACTCTAAAATGATTTTATTGAGGTTTCAATGTCATGTTTTGACCAAAATAAAATATATTGTCCCCCTGTACCCTGGTCTTACAATGTAATGGCCTGAAATTTGGTGTAGATAGGCATTAGATAGTTGGTAAAATGATCCAAGTAAAAGTTTTGACATAAACTACTTTAAAATAATTAATTTTGGCACTTTTCTGAGGGGTAACTTGTTTTCTTTTGGCCTCCTGGCGTGACCTTCCGTGACCCCGCACGGAGTCCACACCTGTGCGCGAAGAGCGAAGGCTAATTAATATTCATAAGCGGGGCCCCACGATTCCGTTACGGAACTCCTTATTTGGGGAGCGTGGTTGATGTAAACAAAGGCTCTTACTAGTAGTTGCGTCATTTCTTTTTCTGTGAGGAAAATACAATCAATTCTTTCTGACACATTTCTAGAGCAAGAACGGGTCGCGTTCCCAAATTTCCTGTTCTAAATTTTGCGTGTGCCGCCCTGCTTTCGCGCCAAAAAATGTAAAAAGTGTAGCGAGTGTGCCTTGCCGCGAGTTATCAGTGTGGTGGGATCCCTCCCCGGACCAGCCAGTTCCCGGGGAATGTCCCGTATTTGGGGATCGGGGTTGACCAACAGGCAGTTACTAGTAGTTGCGTAATTTTTATTTCAGCGCGGGAAATAGAATCAATTCTTTCCGACATAATTTTGGAACAATAGCGGGTCGCGTTCCCAAAATTCCTGTTCTAAATTTGAAGCTCTTTGGCTCGGCAACGTAAGTTACAAACCATCGTAAGTTTGTATGTAAAACCCGGGCGTCAGGCAAGCCTCGCAAAGTGACCCCGCCCACAAACCGCCAGGGCAGTGTCGGCAGTGTTAGTGGGATCCTTCGCCGACTTTGTCAAAGGGCCGCCGGCTATCAATCAAACGCGGATGTTGATTAGAGTTTCAAACAGTCATGGTGCCGTACAGCGAAATTCATGCTTCGTGAATACATTCCTTGGACTTTGTTTCCCACAGCGGTGCTTCTACAAAATATTTATTAGACTGTAACACTGAGTCCCACATGTTTTAAAGAATAGAATCTGACGCGAAACAGCGGTTTTTGCCCGGTATTTTTCTTGAAACATGTCCGTGGGAATATCGTCTGACGGCGAGGCGGCGACGCAGGGATATCAAACCGTCAACATTACATAAGTCGCACGGTGGCTAACAACGCTGCGAAGATAACGTTAGTAGCGCTCTAACTTAGTAAGCACTTCAACTCTGGGTGTCAGCTATGACCATATTTATCAAGTACTGTTGAGTCGACGTAAAGTTTGTTGTTTATGAGTTTTTAGCTTGTCTTTGCAGCCTTTTATCCGAAATATTGCTACGTCAAACTGCCTGCAGAAAAAGTTAAGTGACTGCTACGATGATCGTAGATATGGCCCTAAAAAGTGA
>NC_049986.1:203520-204317 GCF_000003815.2 Branchiostoma floridae
CATATATTCCTTTCCCGGCATATTCCCCGTTAAAAATCGCGAATCGACCTACCGCCCCCCCCCCCCAAAAAAAATTGCCAAGCTTCCCAGACAGGCCGGTGAAGGAGGCTAATTCAGAAGGCTTATTGTATCAGTTTTTAGGGGCATTTCTGTAATAATCACAGCAGTCACTTAACTTCTCTGCAGGAGTTTAGCGTAACAGTATTTCAGGTCAAACCGTCAAAGGCAAATAAAAACAAACTTGAACGTTAATGACTTCAATAGTACTTATAACTTTTGTCCGGTTTGCCATCCGAAGTTGAATCGCTATCGATGGTATTTTCGCTGCACTCGGAACCTTCTAAAAACGTACGGAGCTAACGCTCCGTACGTTTTTAGAAGGTTCCGTTTATCACGGAATTGCTGTTGTTTCAGAAATCTCACGGACTTATGCTTACAAACATTCCTTACTTGTGTTTCTTCTTCTTTCTTTCTTTCTCCTGTCAAATTTTCAAAGCGAATCATCTCCGTCGTTCCTGGACCGAATGACCTGAAATTTTGCACAATGCATAAGGTAGAGTGGACCAATACCTAAAAGTTTGGTACAGGCGTGCATGGAGTATTTATTTAAAGAACCCAATTTTCATTTTTGGCGTATATCACTTCAAAATGACCCATTTCGGGGTTTTACGGGAGGTGTTTTGGCCATTCTCGACGTTTAGTGCGTTCCATATATGGCAAACAAAGCAATAACTCCCGCCCTGGGCGACAGGTGACAGGTGTCAGTCTGCTAATTAATTGATTGTGCCGCCAGCCAA
>NC_049986.1:204419-205452 GCF_000003815.2 Branchiostoma floridae
ATGTTACTCCATAAAAGGTTACTGCAAAGAAAATAGGAATATAATATGTGACCATTATTTTGAAAACAGCAATTACAAATATACACAAAATATATATACGGAAAGAAACTTTTAGGTTTGAGATTTTTATGCAGACCTTCTTGAAGATACCACCCCAGACTCGTTCATTTTTAATTTTACATTTACGTCACAGACTCCCGCAGCAACTGCATTTAGTCTGCAGTTTTCTGCGCATTTTACGTCAGCTTCTACCCAGTTTCGGTTGTCATCGGTAGCAGAACATCTTTAGGTGAGAAATGGCTAGCCTTACATTGTTCACTCCGTTGTTAATGTACATTGAAAGGTGTTTTCGTTTGTGAAATTCGTCAAAACAACGTTATATGAGAACTGTGGAACGCTGGTACCGCAGGCAAGTGCTGACAAGCCACTGCCGTCGTTGTGTATCTCCGTTTGTTGTCAAAAACATGCATGAACTGATAACGTTAGTAGGCGAAATCAGTTTTCCTTGGGAAAGGGCAAAAGATACTTCCACACGAGATGTCATGGTGTTTTCTGCATCATTGCTGTTTTTTGACGGTAACTAGTTATCTTTATTTTGATCGTGACGACGTCCACATACTAGTATTTTTCTGTGGGGAGGGGGGGGGGGGTCAAATATATTATGCTGCTTATTGTGTAACAGTGGGGTTTAAGCGCTGCCAAACTGACCACGTCAGTTGCTCTAGAGCTTTTGGTGTTGTGGTTTGCACGTTCGATTTGTAATCCGCCGACCCGGGGTCGATCCCCGTTATCGGCATGTTTGTTTCTTTCTGTTTTTTAATTTATAATTTTGTTAATATTAATATTAATTCATCCTTTGGACTGTGATTTGTGTAGATGTTATACCAAATGTCACTCGTTTGACTTCTATATGATGGCTTTAATTTCATTCATGTCAATCCTTTTTGATCCTTGATGTCGGCCTTGGTAGTAGTTCATTTCGAGAAGTTACTGTTAGAATGTTCAATTTTTGCGCAGGAGTGATTTGGAAAAG
>NC_049986.1:205552-213641 GCF_000003815.2 Branchiostoma floridae
AAGCAAATGTCGGCCTTTCTAGTGTTGATAATTTCATTCTGTCAACATTTGGCAACTACGATATTTGAACGTTATCAGACGCATGGATCAAGTAAATTATGGCCTCATTTACATTAATTATTAGAAAATACTTCAATAGCTTTCTTTGCTAAGACTTTAATATTTTAGCATATCGTTATTTAGCTAGAGAAGAAGATCAGCTGATATGATTTATGTAAATGAGGGTCTGATTTGTAAAATCAATGAGAAGCATTTACATTACTTCACCCTTCACTCACAAGAGACCCCCTTTTGACAGCAATGCTCTCTGAACATTCATCGCCAGGCGAATGGAATACGACTATTAAAACCCATTAACAACAATAATCTTTAATACTTATAAACAATAAAACCGTCGCCATGGCAATAATTTTTATTGCCACACTTTTTTCCGAAGGAATTGAAAGAAATTGTAGCATAATCTATGCCAAATGGCAAACTGCTTAATGATAAATGTTGGGAATTTGATACTTATGACATGAGTAAGTTAATCCATGATGAACATCGCCATGCATAATTTATGTAAATGTGCCACGTCCGTTTGAAATCCCTGAAATTTAGCTTACGCGCACTACGTCAAATGTTGCCAATGGAAAAGTCACATTTGCGAGAAACCTATGTGGCTAAGACATCTTATCTAAAGCACACAAGAAGTAAAGGAAACGACAGTGACAATAACAGCAATATTTCCACTGAAAGAAGCATTTTATTGCATCTAAGAAGGGTGTTTAAAAAGGACAAATATAGGTGTCATTAATTTTATAATAGTCATATCTGTTATTATAAACCTGATTGGCGCACATAAGAAAGTACTTCAATTTATAAGAAATATGTCATTTGCAATAGGTTGCCAACAAGACGGTCTGTCAGGAAATCTAATGCAACGGACGTGATTTTAATGCAACGTTGACCAAAGATCCAGTAATAGCTAGTTAAACTTAATTGCTGTTAACAAACAGACGTGGTGCAAGGTACATCTACAAAGTTGTTCACGGTGGTATGAGGTCGCCGAACTCTAGTTTGAAAATGATTTATCCTGTGAATAGAGTTAATTCCAGTTGTGGCGGACATGTTGGATTTCTGGGGTCATCCGGGGTCATGGCACCAGAACGAGACTGCAGGTGGTGCCAGCTGGGCATTCTACTATATAGGCTGTATTGCAGACATAAATATGCCATCTTCGGGAGTGCATTTCACCCCTCTAAAGGTTAACAACTGCACAATATATGCCTCTTCTCCATAGAAAATATTGTTTGGGACATTTGAATTTGATTTTGGTGATATCTTTTTATCATTTTTTACCTTTTTTTTTTGGTGACCTGAGAACAATTAATGCCAGTGTTTATATCATCCATGAGTGCTTTGTATTGGTAACTGTGATATGGTATGTTTACTATTGGGATTAAACCCTACAAATACACAAAATATGGGGATGACATCTTTGCGGGTAGAAGTTAAAAGACATTTGGCAGTTGTTCTGATGATTTATTGATGCCAAGATCCGTTCTGCAAACTACGCTCCATGGGAATGTCATGCCGGGTGTGCTCCTTTACTTTCTTCCCAATTCATGTTTTCATTGTTTTATTCTTAGACTAGTTTAAACAACATAACCCTACACAAAAAGTCCACATGTTGGGTCCATAAAATTGTGGGATGAAATGTAGCAGATTTTTTCTGTTATGGATTTTTCAATGCCAACGTGGAGAAAAACGTAAATTTTATCGTCAGTGGAAGAGTTGAATTGGTGATATAACTTATTAATACGTAGTTTTATGAACAGATGTTCGCAGCATCTGTGAAAATTCCGTCACATTTCCACCCACACTGATCTGAAACTGGCATGAAGCCCGGTTTTTTGAATAATGCGAGGGCCGACTCTAGCCTGAGTATCACCCAATAAGCTACCTAGGATGACACTCAGGCTACAATCCCTCCTCAGCTGGCACTTAAAAATCAAAGTTATGTTTTTTTCAACCTTGGCATTGAAAAATTGCAAAAACAACAGTAAACAATCTGCTACATTTCATCCCACAATGTTATGCAACATGTGGACATTTTTGTTACGGGGTATGGTGTTAAAACTATAATAAAACAATAAAAACACTGTCAGATAAATTAGGAAACAAGTAAAGGAGCACACCCGGTACATACACCGCCTTCCCCATTGAGTGCCGCAGGATTTTCCCATAGAGTGTAGTTTGCAGAACGGTTCTTTGCATCGAGAAATCATCAGAATAACAACCAAATGTCTTCTAAATTTCGACCCAAAGGTCTGTCAGTCCCATATTTTCATATTTTTGTAGGGTTTAATCACAGTTACCGTTACACAGCGCACATGGAGGATATAAACACTGACATTAATTGTTCTCAGGTCACCCGTCAAAAAATGTGAAAAATTAATAAAAAATATCACCCAAATCAAGTTCAAATTTCCAAAACAATATTTTCTATAGATAACAGGCATATATTATGCAGTTGTTAACCTTAGAGGGGTGAAATGCACTCCCGAAGATGGCATACTTATGTCTGCAATACAGCCTATATAGTAGAATGCCCAGCTGGCACCACCTGCAGTCTCGTTCTGGTGCCATGACCCCGGATGACCCCAGAAATCCAACATGGCCGCCACAACTGGAATTAACTCTATTGCGGCAGCATATGTTGGGGCTGAATCTTGTTGTATGTGGTGTAATTTAGATAATACAAAACGCACACGAAGAGCATTCAAATCAAAAGTTTCATGTGACCTAAAACCGATTCGTTCAACCTTTCAGCTGTGATACTTGGCCGAGCTCTTTCGGTGGGAGCACAGACTGAACATGAAGTCTACTCACTCTGCAACACCACCCGGACCAACAAGACAAATGTCAACGATGAGCGGATGTTCAATGGCACCAGATTCTTCACCGATGCAGGTTTCGCCAAAGACGTGGCGTTTTTCAAAGACTCATGTCTCTCTAACGGTACCTTTTCCTCCAACGACACGAAAACAGGTATGTTTGAGGAGCGCTACGGTCGTTGTTCTATTTTCAGTCAACGAGAACAAATTTCAAAACAGTTCAACGGTTGTGAGTTTTGGTTGTTTTTGTTTTATTTTCGTATGTTGTTTTGTTTTTCCAATTATGTGTGTAGATATGAAAAACATGCAGTAGAAATATTTATCAACAGACATCTTGTTTTAGAATGTATGCGTAGAAAAGCAAAACGTACTATTTTTTTCAGCAAACAATAGACTACTGACGCCACCTCCCGACATTGACGAAGAGGCTCCATGGGAAGACTTGCTGTTCATCGGACTGTTGGCCATTTCTGCCTTGGTGGGAACCGTCGGCAACGCCGCTGTCATCCTGGCATTCTGCATCTACAAGAAGGTAGAGAGAACATAAGCTTCAAACTCTTTGATTGTAAGATACATCGCGATCGATAAAATAATATTTTGTCCTAGGTCTTGTACTTTTGCTTATCAAGAAGCCTATCCTTCGTTTACGCATTTTTAAAATGAAACCATGCATATGGATGACAGTCACACCAGCACACATATCGGGTGTCCTACGGGGCGACGTAGAGGTCACGTCGGAAAGTGCAGAAAAACAGCCTGTAAACTACCCGGGAGGGCCTTTTTTTTCAAATGGGACCGTAAGGAGGCTAGCATAACTCTACGACCGAGTCCAGTTTGATGGCTACACAAACTTATTCTTGCTGTTTGTCCAACAGGTTCGCACGACTGCAAACACATTCATCCTGAACACCAGCTTCTGGGACCTGGTAACGTCTGCCGTCATCATTCCACTGACAACCTCGTCCATGGTCACTGGCCTACCGAACTGCGGAGAAGCCTGCTGTGCCTTCATAGGCTTTCTGAAGCTCAAAAGTGTTGTGCAATCAATGTTATCTTGTTCTCTCATCTTTTAATCGGTATGTGCACGTCGTGCTGTCACTAGCCACTTACAAGCGCTTGTTCAGTCCTATCAAGGCATTTTTCTGGGTGACTGGGTCGTGGATGGTTAGCACTTTAGTAATGGTGCCCGCTATCTCGGAAGTATACGGCAGTTTGGGGTGGGACGCGTATGGGCTAGTGTGCCAGTTGTCTTCTGCAGACTCGACAAGCGTGTTGTTTTACAAAGACGTCCTTGCGTCCGTGTACTGGGTGGTAGTGTTAGCGGTGTGTTTGTTCTACTCCCGAATCTACCTGCACGTGCGGAAGAGTACCATGGCCATCGGCCAGCATCTCGGCCACAGCCCCCAGCAAGTGTCCCTGCAGGCGGTGAAGCGTACAAAACACATGTTCTACATCTTCTTCACTTTTCTCACGCTGACCTGTCCGGGCATCATAACCATGTATATCGATTTCTACGGCAACTCAATCCACAAAGCAATTTTCTATCCGGTCATTGCTGTGTTCTACTTGAACACCGCAGTCAATCCCATCATTTACACCTGGACTCTGAAAGAGTTTCGGCAAGGGTTCAAGTCCATGGTTCGTTACAGGCGGCAGGTTGTCCCAGATAGCCCTCCTAACGTCCAACCTGCTCCGAGAACATCTCAATTACCAGTTGTCGCTTCTCGATTGGCGGTATCCAGCCACGTTAGCCCAGCAAAACCGACTATCCCCGTGGTAGATACCTAAAGGATTGTACGATATCTAGTGGGGAGAAGGCCATGGAAATATTATGGTTAAGGGAAGGCCGTGAAAAAAAGCTCAAGGGGAGATAGGGCCATGGATGAACACCTCCATAACTACCACCGTCCTGCTCTTTCTCCCTCAATCCCTCAACCAAATAGGAATCACCTCCCTCCAAAGTCATATCTCATAAGTCCTACACAAGACTGCTACTGGTATAGCTTAGCGTAACGGCTGGGTATTTGGCTTAATACCCAGCTGAGGTCTTAGTTACGAGTCCCTTGATATGCTCCAACGTTGTGCTTAGGCACTTTTCACGAATTTCATCACTTCACTCAGGTATAAATGAGTACCTGGCTTCGGTTATAAGGGATATCACTTGGATAGGACGCCAAATGGAGGTCCCGTGTTTAAGAAGAGACCTCGTTGACACACCTCGAGCACTTAAAAGAACCCATCACACGTATCGGAAAGAGAAGGGGGTCTTCCCCGGTGAGAGTGGATCTATTAGATTTGTAAGGATATGCAGCTTGTACTGTTCTGTACAAACCTGTTCATGTTACGTCGTAAGGCGGTTTACTAGAAATGCAATCCGAAAAGAAGAAAAAATAACGTTTGCGTTGTAATGGATTAGAATTTAAAGGATTAAAAAAAATTAAATTACAAGATGTTGGATGGACGTTATACAGAAACATACTTAACTTTACTCGTGTGTCACTCAGTTGATATTCCAAAGTTTTTGTGCTGAGTATATATATGACACCCTCTGACAACATTGTACAACATAAATTCCGTGAATGTGTAACGTTATACACTTGTTTTGAGAAGAGAAAAGAAACATTTAGGCGATGGATTGAATGATATACATGTGTGCCCGACTATTTTCTGAACAATAGATGTAGCGTAGCATAGCGTTAGTTGTTTTGTTTCTCCCACTGTTCATGGACCGTAGGTCTAGAAACGAAGTGATTGGGCTGGAACTTCCTCTTAAGATGTGGATTATGAAGGAAGAAGTGGTTTGCTTTATGTGGAAGTGGCAAAACGCGTCCTTGCAGAGAACGTTCGTTGTGTATGCACGAGTTTGAAGTTCTAATTATAAGGAGCATTTGTCGTGGAAGTAGCGATAGAGTAGCGCCAGGCCTTTAAGAGAGAGGGGTTGTAATATAGTCAACAAGTCACTACTGTAACAGTAGATTACAGTACTACGGTTCAGTATTATAACACTCTAACCTCACCGTCAAATAACCATTACAAGTTCTTTTGCTTATATTCTGTAGTTGGTTTATGTGTTATGATATTGTAATGATGTTGTTTTATGTCGTAAGTTGTATGATGTTATATGTATTGTACATTATAAGCCTGCCTGAAAAAATAGGTCAATAACCTGAGTGTTTCTTCTGGTAAAACAAATAAAGTGAATGTGAAATTGATGTAGAATAGACATATATCTGTTGTTGTATAATGATTTTTATGTTTGTTGGACTGGTAGAGTAGGCAAATATGATTGTGTAATTATGAAGTTGACATAAAGGCATACAACAAATGTAATGTAACCTTATGAGATAGGTAATATAACGTCTTGTTTATATTAGTGTGCATGCAATATCTTTATATATACCGCATATCTTCCTATGATATCTTCTTTAGAACATTGACTGGGGCACATTGCACTTAGTACAGTACAGTATAGGTGTCGCTGCCTACACATGCGGTTCTAAACGTAAAGTACAATGTATCTCCAAATATACTAGTACATTGACAGCGTTATTTATATTCCGGTCCCAAACTTAAAAAAAAGTGTATCATAACATAAATGCTTCAAGTAAGAATGGTGACAGTGATACAATTATCATCTATTTATTAAGAATGCGGACCGTAACGAAAATGAGTGATATTATATGATGTTATGCAGTTTTGCACAAAATAAAGATCTTTTGAAGCACAATTTACTTTCGCCTGTGGATTTTTGCATCTGGAACCTGCTTATCCCTGTAGTGGACAAAATCACGGTTGCGCAAGTTGATATCTACTAATGATCTATATTAGTTAGAAAATATTTGTTTTCATCTAATTAAAAAAATCATTTTTTAATAATTACGGATTGTTACTAGATATCAATTTGCGCAAACGTGAGTTTGTAGCCTTCATCATTATGCACATGAAAAACATAGTTTCATTTCAGTGGTATGTACCAAAGTGCTGTATTTTCTCATAAAAAAAATAATATTAGGGGCAATAAGACCTGATGACGTAATCAATATGGCCCCAAAAAATCAGATTTAGAATTATTTCATGCCCATCTATCAATATACGTTACGGCTCCATTCTTTATTAATTCATTAATGAAAAAAACAATTACAGGTCAAAATGCCAATTCAGCCAAACTAAATACCTTAATTGCACAAAACAATTAAGTTTCAGATTGTTTGGTCTATTGGTCAGCGGTTAAAAGACATATACTTTCAAGCGTTTCTAAAAGAAATATACTGACAACAAAGGCGGGGCTGCCAAAATAAGTTAAGATCATACAGATTGTTTAAAACTACAGACAATGAAGAAAAATATCTAAGTAATAAAGATGTGAGGGACAGGAATGCAGCCACAAGACTAAGGATCAGCTGCCACAAACTACAAATGTGTGGGACCGTGTAGCGCAGTGGCAGTTTCTTCGGCCCGTGACCGAGAGGTTGCGGGTTCGAATCCGCCTACTGTGTTACCGATCTTGCGCCCTTGGGAAAGGCACTTTACACGACTTTCCTTATTTCACTCAGGTGAAAATGAGTACCTAGCTTCGGCTCGGACCGTCCTTCGGATAGGACGTTAAATGGAGGTCCCGTGTTCGGGGAGAGCAACACCCCAAGCACGTTAAAGAACCCGCCACATGTGCGAACATCCACCCGAGCGGATCAAACCATTCCGGCCAAAATAGGGGTAGGGAATCTCCCGAGCATCCCTCGTAACCCCTGCTTCGCCTATTGGGTCAGTTAGTCCTCACTCATAGTGAGCAATTGGGCTGGTCTCAATCATGATGTTTCTGACCTAGGGCGAAGAGTTCTTGTTACAGTTCCAATCATGTAACCCGTAACCTTGAGTGGCCTTCAGGCCTTGTTACGTGGTGACCATTAAGTAAAAAAAACTACACATTGAAGGCGGCAGACATGCAAATAGTGTACTTTTCGTTTCACGAAAAACAATTTCTGCCTCTCTTGTAGACCGTTATAACAAATAAACAGCCGACACATTCGGATATTCTTTGGTGGGAATGCCAGCAAGTTTTAATGAATGATGTAAACCTGCTGTAAAGGTGGTATCACACTGCACTTGCGTCAAGCTTGCGTCACTGCGGGGTTCGCTCACTGCGTCACTGTTTTGATATTTTCTCCGATTTTTTTTCTAATTTAGATATTGCGTGATATATAATAGTATGA
>NC_049986.1:216337-258387 GCF_000003815.2 Branchiostoma floridae
GAGACCTCATATCTCCATGAAATAGTCTGATTATGTAAATGAATTCGTTATTTACATAATCTATGCTTAGTTGTGTACACCGGTAAATGACCTACGCTGGTCACTATGTTGATTGTCCAATCATTTACCACATCAATGAATTATGGCACTTTTGCATTAATTATGCAAATTAGGGACTTATTTGCATAATTGGTATCTGATAATGTTCCACCTGCCACAAACTACATATATTGCATGTATTTGAGTTTTTAAATACAGATTTTCCTCATTAAGTATGCAAATTAAGTGTCAGTTTGCAAACTTTGCACCCCATAATGTGCATCTCTGTCTAAGCTACCTACATACTAAATATCATGTAAATTTGTTGTCCCCTTCTTCAGTTATTCACCTTAGAAGATTTTGACAAAAATGCCCCTGCAGTTCCAAAGCAACCTGCTAGGGGGACCAAATATGTACCACACATCCCTCATGTCACAAGCTATCTGCCATTTAAAAATCAAGACCATAGCACATCCAGTTCAAAAGATCCAAAAAAAGAATTTCTGCTGCAGTACCAAGGTCACACACCAGGTGGCCCCAAATTGACCTTGACCTTTGTCTTCCCAACACCTACCCACAAACCAAATATCATCGTAATCCATTCAGAGGTTCTTGAGTTATGCTCACTACAAAATCCGGACACACAGACACACACACACACAGACACAAAGACACACCCAAAACTATATCTTCATTTTCCATGGAGATAACAAGTTAAAGCGATTCTATATTATAGTTTGTAGACATGCAGCATAAGGCCAAGGGTCTGTGAAATGTAAAACATACATACAGTTATATAACTAAATCATTTTGAAGTGGTTCATGCCAAATATTATACATGAGTCATTGAAATAAATATCTAATGCACCCCCTTAGCAAAATATAGGTCATTCGATTGTAAAACCAGGGTAGAGGAGCCCAAATTGTCCATTTTTGGTCATAAAATGGCCAAAAAAAATGCAAAATTAAGCCTATTGTTGTACTGTATGCCAAAAGTGTTATTGAATCCATGTGTGCATATATAGATGGCACTCCTATACCAAATTTCAGATCATTCGGTTGTAAAACCAGGGTACAGGCGCCAAAAAATAAAAGCATTTTGTTGTACCGTACGCCAAAACTGCCATTTTATCTATCTGTATTCGGTGGAGTTGTAAGGGTGTGGTTGGTCGTGACCTTGACTTCGAAGGCGTCCCTTACAGAGTTCGGCAATAGCTGGAGATCTTATACTTGATGTACGCGAGCCAAGGACACACGGAAGCCAGAGCTACATGGAAGACACGTCTGTATTGTCTCTCTCTCTCCAAAGCAGAACTCTACATCTCTCTTCTCCTCTCCAGACTACACTGAGTACATGGGTTCTAATTCCTTATTTATATGTTTCTTATCCGCCTACACACATATTTCTCAGAAAAAGGTATATTCTTGTATCTCCGTCATCCTTAGTCACTTCCTTAATAGTTTCTAAGATGTTACCGGACAGTCCCCTGACCATGCCCATATATGGTGTGGTCCACAGGCGAACTGACCATAAGGCACCAGACCCCCTGAGATGAAGGTCATTAAGACTTTTGGGGTCATTTAACTCATGCCGCCCACTCCCCTTTCTGAGAACAGATGATCAGGGTAAAAGTGACTAACCCAGTCTTCTACTAAGTTCTAGCGTGAGGATCTTGGAAAGTACAAGGAACTTACTTAATAGCTAAATTATCATATAGAACAGGGGCACCCTGTTACAGAGTGATCTTTCGTCACTAGGTATATGGAATCTGTTCTTTCAATCGCTTCCAATTAGACGTGTGATAGATTACACATCATGGCCTCTACTAATGTACAAAAGCAAGGAAGTTTGAAACACTATCAATGATGAACTGATGAAGATGATAGAAACTTCATTATATACAATTGTGTATTTCTGAATGGTGTACTGAGCAAGGAAGTTTGAAACACTATCAAGTGATGAACTGATGAAGATGATAGAAACTTCATTATATACAATTGTGTATTTCTGAATGGTGTACTGGTTGTATTATCTACTTTCACTATGTGCCGCGCATATTATTTAGTTTGAGCCAATAAGGAAGCCTCTTTTGGAAGGACAGTGGTTTTCATCGCCCAACGCTCACTCGGTGTTTTCTGTGCGGACGGTCGGACAACAACTCGGCGGAGGGATGAGACACCACCGCCGCCACTGGGCCGCCGTCTTGCTGCTGTACTATATACAAGGTACGTGAGTATTCGACAGTTTTTGTAGGAAGCTATTGTTTGTTTGCTTGTTTGCTTGTCTGACTCACCACGTAATAAGACCCGAAGGCCACTTACTACGGGTTATATTTTAGTGTCACAGTTCCTAAATGGGAAAGGTTAGATAGTTGTCGAGAACGACAATTTTGACCCCAAAAAAGGATGAAAAAACAAAACAAACGATTCAAAGAAAGGTCGTGAGCATGATTTTCTTATATTTCTTGATAAACACTTTTATTTTCCGTTTTATTAAACTCCTGCTTGGAAATATGACCGTGGTGTTCACATAGGTGGAACTGGGACAACGTCTATTGTATATATAAATGTATTAGCATCTATTGTGTTATTTTCTGATAGATGATATTTTGGGGATACAAATGCACCCGACGTTTTGCAAAGTATCTTATTTGTCTTCTCGACAATAATCGTTTCCTAAGCCAAAGTACCAACGTAAAATGGCGGCGCCAAAACTGTTACGAAGCTTGTGTGTTACACGGAAGGGCGGTTTTACTCAGCCTGACCATATATGTACAGATACGGAATGCCAAAACAATGTGTTTCCATTTTGACCCTCTTCGAAAAAAAATCAGGTCTTATGTTGGTAGAACAGATTTCCCTAATTGAGAACTTGGTTACTAGCTAGAAGCGCAACATTTTCGAGATAATGCAAGATATTCGTATGGAATCCATATAGTTCACCGTAAAGGAGACATGCATTTTCTTCATTAATCATGCAAATTATGTTCTAGAATCTACCCAGACTGAAATGTACTTTGTTTTCTTCGTTCTTGGCTTATGCCATGTGAAACAAGTTATCAAACAAGCCTACAGAAGAAGAAGAAGAACACACCTGCAAAAACAATATATTTCCTGGAGGGAAACATAATAAGTGCCCACCAAACAGTTAGGTGCTAACTGAGGCTGTGGGTGACTCAAGTGATAGTTTAATTTTTTACGACGGAATTGAAAGAAATTGCAGCATAATCTATGCAAAATGACAAACTGCTTATTGTTAAACTTCGTTAATTTGATACTTATGGTATGTGTAAGTTAGTCCATGATGAACATCGCCTTGAATATATTATGTAAATGTGCAAGTAGTTTGCATTAAATCTACACAATTTTTCAATTTTTTTATGGTTGTATGAGGTCGCCGAACTCTAGTTTGAAAATGATTTATCCTGTGAATTGCGGCGGCATATGTTGGGGATGAATCTTGTTGTATGTGGCGTAATTTAAATAATACAAAACGCTCTTGAAGAACTTTCAAATTCAAAAGCGTTATGTAACCTAAAACTGATTTTTTAAACCTTTCAGCTGTGATACTTGGCCGAGCTCTTTCGGTTGGAGCACAGACTGAACATGAGGTCTACTCACTCTGCAACACCACCCGGACCAACAAGACAACTGTCAACGATGAGCGGATGTTCAATGGCACCGGGTTCTTCATCGATGCAGGTTTCGCCAAAGACGTGGCGTTTTTCAAAGACTCATGTCTCCCTAACGGCACCTTTTCCTCCAACGACACGAAAACAGGTATGTTTGTAGTGCGCTACATGTACGATCGTTAGTGACATGATACAGTCACATTTCCAAACCGATGCCCACTCGTGTAGTTTTTGTTTATGTTTCCAGATATTGGTGGCTAGCCAAAGCATACATGTAGGATCTCGGTATGTATTATGATGATATTCGGTATGTAGGGAAATCTTCAGGAAGACAAAGGTCAATGTGGATTATAGGCCTCTTGGCAGAAGTTAGTGCTGCAGCTACCTAATTTGGATACCAAACGCAGAATTTCTAGTGGTACATGATAGGAATTGCATACTTGTGACATGTGTAAATTACTGTAAATGCATTTAAGTTCGCGGGGATTTAATTTCGCGGTAGCGGGAAAAGGGACTTTTCGCGGTGGTTTTAAGTTCGCGGTAACATCGTAGACTACAGTCTAATACCATAATAGAAAAATGTTCGCGGTGGATTTAATTTCGCGGTAAAGTGGTCAACGCGAAAACCGCGAACATTAATCCACCGTGAGCATTTCTGCATTTACAGTAGATAAAGGTATACATATCCAGGTATAAGTTATGTACATGTACAGCTAATTTGCGTAATGGGACTATTTCGTGGGGCATGAGGTGTCCGAACTTTTGTTTACGTCTTACTGAACGAAAATTAATTCATTTACATGTTTTGTATTCAGTTCCTTTTCCCTTTGCAGTATATGATTGTGATTTTTGAAAGAAGACTCATCTGTGTTGGTACAATCCATAACCGAACAGTTTTTACCTTTGTTCCAACACTTTTGATCCAACACAAGGAAAACACAATTAACTTTAAGTCAACGAGAACAAAGCTCAAAGTTGTTCAACGATTGTGTTTTTTGATGTTTTTTGTTTTATCTTAGTATGATTCTTGTTTCTCCTCACATTAGAATTATTTGGGTTCGATGGAAATCTGAATCAAAAGTATTTTGAACAGGCGTCTAGACGTCTTGTTTTGGAATATATACGTAGAGAATCATAACGTACTATCTTTTTCAGCAAACGTTACTCTACCGCCCGACATTGGCGAAGTTGCTCCGTGGGAAGACTTGCTGTTCATCGGACTGTTGGCCATTTCTGCCTTGGTGGGGACCGTCGGCAACGCCGCTGTTATCCTGGCATTTTGCATCTACAAGAAGGTACAACTTTAAGAGAGAACTTAAAGCTTAAAATCCTTTGATTGTAAGATACATCAATAAAGTAATGATAAGCCATGCATATGGATGACAGTCACACCGACACACTTTGTACATATTTGTCCGTTTACAACAAAAAATCTTTTGAACATAGTTCAACATACTTGAAAACCTCAATAAGTCCAAACATGCAAACATTGCAACAAATCAATCAGAAGATTTTGTGTTGTAGCTGCGAACACACAGGCAAGGACAAAAACAGTTCCCCTATCAGACGCATTATCCTACGTCGAGGGGGCGAAGAGGAGTCTTGAGACGAATTTGGTCCCCCATGCATTCTCAGGAAAATGATCGGACGTCACTAATATCCTTTCGGCTTTGGTCCAAATTGGAAAGAGGGGTCCTGCCGGGCAGTTCACAGACTGTTTCTTTTAGCACTTTCGGGCGGGATCTCTAATAATAGTAGCCCCTTGGGACACATTGTGACTTCATTGATATTTTGGTCCCGGCAGGGCACTGGGCTGAATTTAAGTCAGACTTAAAATGAGCCCGGGACCCGGTAACAAATAGACCCCTTGACCTAGCCTTGGGAAACACCGTGGGGTATCTCAGGTATATTCGGCAGTCCACAGGAACAAATGTGTGGCTTAGGAGCCCGGCCGGCGCTACATCCCTGACTGGCGCCGGTGCAGTTGGGACCTAATCAAGCCCTCACGAGGTAATAAGTAAAAAATGCCACACTGTATGCTACGATCTAATTGTAGCCGCGTTCCTGGCTGATTTTAGATGTGAGATAAAAAAATGCAGGGGTCAAATGGTACCCCAAAATAGCCCAATAGACGTAGTGTGTCCCTCAGGGCAACGTAGGGGTCACATCGGAAAGTGCAGGAAAACAGCCCGTAAACTACACGGAAGGGCCAAGTTCAATGGATACTGATTATGGCTGTTTGTCCAATTCAACAGGTTCGCACGACTGCAAACACATTCATCCTGAACATCAGCTTCTGGGACCTGGTAACGTCTGCCGTCATCATTCCACTGATGATCTCGTCCATGGTCACCGGTCTACCAAACTGCGGACAAGCTTGCTGTGCCTTCATAGGCTTTCTGAGTCTGTTTAGCATAACTCAGTCATTGATGTCATCTGCCCTGATTTCTTTTAACCGGTATGTGCATGTTGTGCTATCAGTAGCCACTTACAGACGCCTGTTCGGTCCTGTCAAGACTTTCCTGTGGGTGGTTGGGGCATGGGCGATCGGTACTCTGATCATGTTTCCGGCTATGTCAGGTATATACGGCACTTTAGGATGGGACGCGTATCTACAAATATGTCAGTTATCGTACGATGACCCCCAAAGTCCACTATTTTTCAAATATGTCTTTCTGTCGCTGTACTGCGCTGCTGTGTCAGCCATATCTGCATTCTACGCCCGAATCTATCTGCACGTGCGGAAGAGTACCATGGCCATCGGCCAGCATCTCGGCCACAGCCCCCAGCAAGTGTCCCTGCAGGCGGTGAAGCGTACAAAACACATGTTCTACATCTTCTTCACTTTTCTCACGCTGACCGGTCCAGTTGTTGTTGTGAATTACGCAGATTACTACGCCAGCTTGATCCCAAAAGCAATTTTCGTCATCAGCGCTGCCATGTTCTACTTGAACAACGCAGTCAATCCCATCATTTACACCTGGACCCTGAATGAGTTTCGGCAAGCGTTCAAGTCCATGGTCCGCTGCAGACGGCAGCTTGTCCCATCTAACCCTCCAAATGTCCAGCCTACTTGTACTGCTCACAGATCATCTCAGTTACCAGGTGTCGTTTCTCGATTGACAGTTTCCAACCGCGTTGGCCCAGCAGAACCGACTATCCCCGCGGTAGATACATAAGAGGCTATACGATATCTAGTGGCGGGAGGGCCCTAGAAAAATTCTGGCTAATTGAGGGTCGTGAAAAAAGCTCAAGGGGAGATAGGGCCATTGACGAACAATTGGTTTCCTTCAGGACCTTCAAACGAACACGTAGATGCCTAAAATGTGCTCCGAACTAAATTTCTCGCTTGGAGCGGGGCGCGCGCTGCTTCGAATTTCGAGGCACTTAAATGAATACAAGAACTAGGTTAGAAATAGGAAGTGTGGTGTTATTTAGGGATCTGATTCAGATGACAAATAAAACAATAATAGTTTCTTTATTCTGGGATACAATCGTAGGTTTGATCTGAGACGTCTAATCGTGGTATAATTAGAAAACACAAAATTTTTCGATTGGAACTGAGCGAGCGCTGCGTAATTACGTTAGAATAGGAAATATGTCGTTATTTGGGGTTCTGATTCAGATATTAAAAGATCCCCTTGATATATATTCTGTGATCATAGGCATAAGGTGAAACATATATTCTGTAGTTGTTTTATGTGTTTTGATATTGTAATAATTTTTTTTCAAGCTTTATTCTTAAAAACAAATAGTACATTTGTCAACAAGTACTCAAGCTACTGCGAGTAAAACAAAGTACTAGTGCCCACTATCTCATGAGGAAGTTAGAGTACATGCACAATAGGACCAGTACTAGTATTTCTACAATCTACAACGATTGCACAGGTCGTGATAAAAAGTACATGTGTCTCCTATCGCATGACTAACATAAAATAAACAAAGATAACATGGTGGCTAATCCTAAGTATACATATGTAATAATGTAGATATCCGTACCCATGGTAACAACACATATTGATACACGGCAGTTATGCAGAGAGTACAGGGTAGTCCACCACAGTACTGTTACATTTACATTTGCTGTTACACAATTGAGTGTAGCACAGCATCGATCAGTAAATCCGATCAACCGACTAGGTTGTGATAATAAGTACATGTGTCTCCTATGACATGGGTAAGAGTACATTTGGTCAGCACAGGGAAGTTGAAACAAGTATGTCTACCAAGGACAGCTATTGCACAGGTGGAGTCCACATGATTTCCATGGTTGCCATGGAATATTGTAATGTTGTTTTGTGTTTCACGTTGTACGATGCTGTGTATTGTACACTAAGCATGCCTTAGAAACAGGTAAATGACATGAGTGTTTGTTCTGATAAAACAAATAAGTGAAATTGATAGTGAAAGTTATGTAGTTAAGACATATATCTGTCGTATGTTATGTACAGATTCAAATTTTTGTTGAACTAGTAGAGTACACAGATGATGTGATTATGAAGTTGACAGAAAAGAATACAACAGCTGTAATGTAACCAGATGAGGTAGATAATATCACGTTTTTATATTTCAGCCATACCATAGGTATGGTGAAATATATTGTATTCGTAATGTTTCTTTCTTTCTTTCTTCTTTCTCCTGCCAAATCTTCAAATCGAATCAACTCCGCCGTTTTTTAACCGATTGACTTGAAATTTGGCACAAAGGTAGAGTAAGCCAATACCCTCAGGCGTTTTTTTCATTTTTTTCATATCTGCCTTTGAAATGATTTTATTGAGGTTTTTGTCAATTTTTATGTATATTTTGAGCTCCTGTACCCTGGTATTACAGCCGAATGACATGAAATTCGGTACAGAGGTGCCCTGATCATATGCCCACCTATATTTAATAACAGTTTTGGTATACGGTAGAACAAAATGCTTAATTTTGCGATTTTTTGCCATTTTTTGACAAAAAAAGCACATTTTTGCCTCCTGTACCCTCGTTTTACAACCGAATGACCTGAAATTTGGTATAAAAGTGCCCTTTAATTTCGTGCGCATGAATTCAATAACAGTTTTTCCATACAGTACAACATAATGCTTAATATTGCAATTTTATGGCCATTTTTAGACAAAAATTGGACATTTTTGGCTCCTGTTCCCTCGTTTTACAACCAAATGACCCGAAATTTGGTAAAGGGGTGCTCTAGATATTTACTCAAATGACCCATCTATAATTTTTGGCATGGAACACTTTACATGATATATTTGGGAATTTTTTGGGTTATTTTCCAATGGCCAAAGGGGTCAACGACCTCAAGGCCTATTGTTGCATGAGGGAGATGGCTGAAATATGCTGTATTTGCTCTCAAGCAAATGTCGGCCTTTCTAGTGTTTATATCAGTATGTATGCAATATCTTTATATATGCTGCCTATCGTCCAATGATATCTACTTCAGCGCATTGACTTGGTCACATTGCACTTCAGTATAGGTGTCACTGCATACAGATGTGGTTCTAAACGTAATGTACCAACAAAATAATATACATTGACAGCGGTGTTTACAATGCGATCCCAAACGTAAAAGATAATAACGTAATAAAGTAAATGTTTCAAGTAACAATGGTGACCGTGATGTAATTATTATCTATTTTTTAAGAATGTGGCCCCTAATGGAACTGAATGATATCATATGATGATATAATAAATAAATAGATATGATAGATGAATATATGATGATATGATAATACGATAAATGAATAGATATACAGTTTTGCACAATAAATATCGTTTGAAGCACAGTCTACTTTCGCCTGTAATTTTTTTGCATCTTCGACCTGCTTATCATTGCAGCGAACATCATTATTATAACACATTTGAATGAGTATGTAATATTTGTTTATTAAGGAATCTCAATTTGTGTTGACATACAACCACTACTCTTTTTGGGGTCCTCTTCCATAAAATACAATAAAGTATAACTACTATTTATGATGCGTTGTCATACTAACACTTATCATCTACTAATCATGATACAATAAATTACATGTTTAACATCAATCAATAACATCATCTAACAACATTAATATTACATAGTGAAAAGTTAACCTGAATTGAAATGTTAACCTGAATTATCATTTGCTCGGTTTCTGACGGTAAATAACTGTACCGTGATCCATCTATACCAATTGTTTGAATGCAGAACAGATACAAATTAGACAGTTACAGCCAGGTACTAGTGACGTAGACCTGCTATATCTGACACTAATCTGTCAATCAAAGGTAACACCATAACTTCTGAACCAATCGACAACCACCTAGCAAAGTTTCCGCCAATCAGAAGAGACCATTTCACCTGAGAGGGAGCAAACAGAAGCAGTGTTGATTTCAACATTATTCCAAGAACTAGACAGCCTCGCGCCCTTATTTGGCAAAGGAAAACAAAGGCTGAAGCTTATTTCATCATGCCTTCTATATGTGTGGAAAACGTAAAAATAAAAACCCACAGAACGGGAACATTACACAACAAATACCCTCCAAGGGTGAACAACTTAGAAATACATTTCCCACAGATATGCAGTTTCTAACAGATAAAATTTAGCCTCTAGAATAGATACGACCAAGAGAGTCAACAGATTACAATGAAGATATTGATGAAGAGACAAATACTGGATCATGTGTGTCACTGGTGTTTGAATTTTTGCACAAAGTTTTAACCAAGCATTTCCGGCTGGACTGGGAGATATCTGATTTAGAGCTTGCACAGGTGGCCATTACGCAATCAACGGTTGATCGTTTGCTTTCTATTTGCGGTAACAGAAGAGCGCCGAGAACTCAACAACAAGACTGTAACGTGTTATACCTTTGTTAGAGAGGTATGTAGCGCACTGTAACTATGCATTGCGAGATGGAAGAAAATCTACGACGTACGCTGCCATGGAAACAGTTGCCATGTCAACAAGGTATGAAAAGGATGGAATCCGAATTCAACTCGTTCTTTAGAAAATGAATGACGACTGGAAGAGAATTACTCAAATACGATGCAATATATTTTTAAATGTGGTAGGTAGCAAGTGCATAATTTGGGGGTTAGTGACCTTGTCTATAGACCAAGTGGTTGGTAGTTTGAACCCTTCAAAATCCTCACTAGCCACGAACCACAAAATGTGTACAATTCCTTCATACTAATTAATTCATCCCACATGTATAATACTAGATTCTCTTCAGACTACCCAAACCTTAAACAAACAGTGGAAAACGTACCTTCCTGTACCGAGCAATTATGCTCTGGAACTCATTGCCATCTGATATTAAGTCACTGTGTACACTGTACAGTTTTAAACATGCCATCTCAAACATTGTCATCTAGACCTTTGACCTCTAGACACTGTGCTCTATTGTAAATACTTTGTTGATTGTTGTATTTTTTTTAAATGTATGGTGTATAGTCATGTTGATTGTTTGTGAATGTTTGAACCTTGGAAGATTAGCCCATAAGGCCTAAAAGGTTTCTTAATAAACACAATAAACACAACCCTTGAGGGGACGTTGAGGTACTGGAAAGGCCAGCAGTTCTTATTTTGCTGTTTTTGTTTTATTAACTCCTTTAGCTGTCGCATGTAACATCGGCAGCTACTCTTCCAGGAGTAACAAAATCACAGAAAACATGGACACTGGGCATAACATACAGAGCGTATAACAACATACAACAATTACAAGTACTAACAATCGTCATACAAAATATGATAAAAACGCATGTGCCTTATCGAGTACCTCATGTGCCATATCTTGAGCTTTACCTGTCTTTCACTAGCTACTATTTTTAAAAACATCTTGGATGTACTCACAGTTTTTAACGCACGTGCTAGTTGGTTCCATTCGGATTTGGTTTTATATGTAAAAGATTTCCCCCCGAAGTAGCAGCTTTGCATGCGTGTAGCGCACGAACCCTGGAAGTTAGGGACTTCGGCCTTGTTAGGGGTTTCTTTTTGGAGGTTAGCGGCTAACCCTGCCACTGATAGCATTTCATAGGGCTGAAACTTTGGCAGTTTAAGGGTTAAGACAATTTGTCTATCAGACAGTTCTAAAGTTATTCCGTGTTGCATATCTCAGGACGTTTAGCCGTGATACAACATTTGTTGCAGAATAGGCCAAAGTAAATTATAGCTTACGTTTTCCACGATACAATCCATGTATATTTTGTATTTTCTGTATAATACTAATGTCGTAGGATCAAAATTTAAAGAAGATATAAAAGAACAATAATGAAGAATCTATCATTCGATATACGCGTAATATTAATAGTCTCTGTGTTCGTTCAACCTTTCTTTCTGGAACCCTCCTGGCCACTAGAATATAAACAAATACGCAATACAAAAATACAACTAACTTTTAGGTAGAGTTGTTGGGCACTTGGACACATAGAACATTGCATCGTGTACAGTTGTCGTGCATTTAAGTTCAATTATATAATTACTATAACAAATTGAGATCCAACTGATACTGGTTTCAAGCGATGCGCGCATACATTATCCATACTCCAGTAGCCAATCAGGATGATCTCATCAGCCATTAGTCACTTGCACTCCAAATATGGTCCCACTATTAATACCTAATTACATCACAGGTCATTGCCGCTCAGAAACTTGTTTATGACAGAAAGCTTATTTTCGTCGGCATAAGTCCGCGCGGCGTTTCCTGCGAGGCTGGCAAGAAAGACTGGCGGAGGATGGGGCGCCGCCGCCGCCGCTCGGCTGCCGTCTTGCTGCTGTACTATATACAAGGTAAGGAAAACTTCGTAAAGCTGGATTGAATGCAGCCTGGTAAAACTCGAAACGTCTCAAGATTTACCACAATATCTCAAGATTTTTGGAATAAATCTCAAGATTTTTTCGATGTTCAACAAGGCGTTGGGGGTTAATATGATTCCTTGAGTACCAGAGAAGTTTGTTTTTTTACAAAATATCAGCCGTGTAAGTTTAAGCTGTAAAAGGCTACAATCATTTCTCCAACGTGATCTGCTGAGTCCAATGATAATCTGCTCTCTTGTTAAAAATGTTTACGAAAAAATATACATAAATAATGCCCACGACAACATGTATTCTCTTTACGTCTTGTGTAGTTTTGTGTCTTTTATATTATATGTTTCGTTCCCGAAGGCTGTCCGGCCGGACCCCGGGTAGTAAAGATGACGTAGGCATAACCATACCATCGGGAGTTCGTCGCTATCTCTACGGTGCTGGGAGTGTAGCCCGCCCGCCCAGTTCATTAGCGCACGCCGGAGAATTTTTACAGGGTTGGGTTAAGCTACAGCGGTAAAAATGACAGGTTGAAAAAAAAAGACCACTACTAGAAACCTATATGCTTAGCAGACTGAGCCCGGAAAACACCCCTTAGGCTAATGTCACATTTCCAAACTGGGGCATGCTTGACTTGAAATAATGCCAAATATAACTTCTTTGACCATATGTATAACGTCATTATGTTTTATTACCCCTAATATCAATTCGTCCAAAAGAAGCCACAACGCAATTATCTCTATTGCGACATATAACATATATAAAGAGGGGAAATGATAACTCGTCTGTTTACGTGTAAAATTTAAAATATTTTTGCGTGCTTTTTTAGTGCATTTGCAAAAACATTTACGGATCTTCAACATGTTTTCTTTGACAAGCCATTTAACTGGCGGAATGTGAAATTATGTAAAGTGATTCCCAGGATCAGAGTTACCAACTCGAAGTGATACAGCGGTCACTTATGGTAACAACTATTAGGAACGTACAGGTGTATGTATAGGATAGTATACACCGTAAATGCAGAAATGTTCGCGGTATTATATTCGCGACCACTTCACCGCGAACTCAAAACAACTGCGAAAACTTTAACACTGTCTTTTGCTCCTACCCCATTTTTTAAGTCTCTTCATGTACGTGTTAAACATATCCAGTATTATGTGTTGAGGGCACCTTTTACGGTGAAGACACAAGGATACTAAAAAAGCAGAAATGGACATAGAGCTGATCTTTGAACATTGAATACATATTTATCTAAGAATTGCTAAGTATCCAGATGGTAGATACAGTTATAACAGTGACAGTTGATCACGCCGATATTGCCCCAAGTGACTGTTTTGTCAGTCTGTAGTACCTTCGCCGAGTCGCCAGTATCTGTATCTGTGTCTGTATCTATATAGCCGGTATAACCGCCGTTCGGCGTAACACACCAGCTTCGCAGGCACGCGGCGCGGCAGCAGCTGGTTATATTACACCGAACGACCCGTCACATCTAACTTTTGCATATCTATCTGCAAGCGTTCTTTAAAGCTATCTAGAGAAGATGCACCTACTGTGCTTGGTGACGACAAATTCCACTCTACGATAATTCTGGGAAAATACGAATTTTTGAACACATCAATCCTAGGTTGGTAACTCTGGTACTTGAAGTCATGGCTGTTTCTTGTTCTTTTTTGAGCTGGTATAAGATAATTATCAGTCGGCACGTCGACCAGTTTATTGGTCATTTTGTACATCATGCAAAGTCTGGACATTTTCCTCCTGTCTTCAAGTGATGCCCACTGCAGATCTGTTTTCATTTTGGTAACACTAGCATCCCTGTTGTAGTTGTTTGTACAGAATCTAGCAGCTTGATTCTGTACCCTTTCCAGTTTATCTTTGTCTTTCTTTGTATACGGATCCCATACTGTTGCAGCATATTCAAGGTTAGGTCTTACTAGTGACGTGTATGCGAGTGATTTTACCCTGGCTGGACATGCCCACAAGTAATTACGTTTGATCACTCCCAATGTCTGTTTAGCCTTGGTTGTTATTTTTTTAACATGGACACCCCACTTTAGCCCAGTTGTTAACGTAACACCTAGGTATGGGTGTTTTTTTGTGGTTGCTAATGTCTGACCACAAAACTGGTAAGGGGACACATTTGGTGTGCGTTTGTTCGTTATATGCATGATATAGCACTTATCAGGATTGAACTGCATAAGCCATTTCCTTTGCCATTCTTCCAGGGTGTTCAGATCTTTCTGAAGAAGTTGAGAATCATTCTTTGCAGATACTTCTATATATAGCAGACAATCATCGGCGAATAACCTCACACTTGAATCTAGTTGGTCTGGCAGGTCGTTTATGTACAAGAGGAAAAGCAATGGTCCCAGGATAGTTCCTTGCGGAACTCCCGACGCTACTTTAACTGGAGCTGACGCCTTCCCTTTTACCACTACCGTTTATTCTCTATTCGTCAGGAAAGCCTTTAACCAGTTTAATGTAGTACCTTGAATTCCATAGTACTCCAGTTTTGATATGAGTCTGCTATGTGGGACTTTGTCGAAGGCTTTAGTGAAATCAAGTATTGCTAGATCCACCTGTCTTTTATTGTCCGGTGCCCCCGCTATGTCGTGAACTGTTAAAATAAGCTGCGTTTCTGTGGATCGCTTTGTTCTGAAACCATGCTGGTAGTCCGTTAGTATATTGTGACCTTCTAAGTGTTTCATGATATGGCTATGGATAATGTGTTCGAGTAGCTTACTGGAAATACAGGTAAGTGAAACAGGTCTGTAGTTACTGGGGACCGCTCTATCTTCCTTTTTGAAAATGGCGCATATATTTGCATCCCTCCAGTAGGTGGTTTTCCGAATGGCTACATCCATTAAAGGCTCCGGGCTGCCATACTGTACAGTATGTGTACTCTATCGTGAACTCAATACAACCGAACACTAGTTTTTCCCTTAACTTCAAAACAACCCCCCGCAACTCAAATGCATTAACAGTATCATCATTATATGTATTATTGTAACTCCAACCTTATAGAAAATGAAGTCCATTTTCTATTAGAGTGTCCCATATACAGTGATATACGCAATTCTTTTAACAGTGTTCTCATTGTAGACCCCCGATGTAAACAGTTAACCAAAGACGAACTATTTGTATAGATAATGACAGCCAGAGACAACATTGTACAACAAAAACTCTGTGAGTTCGTATATAATTGTTAATTATTAAAAAGAGGGAAGAGGCATGTTAACAATACTTTTAGTAATAGCATAGCTCTAGATATTTTTTATCCAATTGTTTGATTGTAGCACTACCTGTAATAGTATATCTAGTCTTTAGTATTCCATGCAATACTATTGAATCACTGCATTTAGCCCATGTGGGCAGGAACATACAAATAAAGATCTCTATATTTATATGCACCAACTGTGCTTAACCCTCAAGCACCCGACCTTTTTTTGCGACTAAAATGACCGAGTGGGGTCCAAACGGACCCCAAAATGTTTTGTTCATAACATCTCAGTTCCAGTTCCTATCGGTGATCATTGTGCATACATTGCTTCGTCAATGTAAAAGGAATATTTTAACATGTTAAGGTGTTGACCTCATTATCATGATTTATGCAAAAGATCAGAAGGACCATGTTTTTTACTAAACCCATTCTGACCAGAGAGGGGAATTTTGTGGCCCTCAGCAAGCTTTATGTCGCATAACTCATGAACGGCCAGTGCTAAATTTATGAAACTTGGTAATATATCACAAAATATTGTTAGCAAAATATTTTTGTCCATAAAGTAAATTTATCATTATTTAGGGTTGCCATGGCAACGGAATTATGACAGGCATATTTTTGCAAAAATTTTCCAATTTCGATTTAAACAAGGTTTTTTTGGTAAAGCATGCTTGTTTTCTTACAACAATAAAATTCTATGAAGTTAAATGCTATTTTCATGATTCAAAATTTATAATTTATGCTAATTTCATGACGTCATTAGTCAAAATCCAAGATGGCCGCCCTTGTAAGCTAAATGACATCATAATGTCGTCATATTAAATGGTGATGACACATAAGTTTTTAGGAGGATTTAGTTTTACATGTTTACTATTCTCTGAAAGTTTGATGGTGATAGGATAAGTAGTTAGGTTGTTAGACTCAAAAGTTTGTTTCAAAACCTGCACTTTTTTGGCTGGGGTCCGTTTGGACCCCAGACGGACTGATCACGGACTTTCTTTATAGCTTCCACAGTATTGTACCAATCTTCATAAAAACTTAAGAGAAGGTATAGAAGATATTGGATGACAAATTCGGAAGACGGAAGGATTTTTTCGTCAGATAAAAAATCTTCAAATGGTACTTCAAAATTTACGCCTGGGGTCCAAAGGGACCCCACTCGGGTGTTTGAGGGTTAATGCAGAAGATGGTAAGTAAGGTTGACAAGGTGAATTTTTTCAGTCATTATAGTCGGTCGAGCTCTTTCTGTGGGAACACAAACTGACCCTGAGGTGTACTCACTCTGCAACATCACCCGGACCAACAAGACGAATGCAAACACGGTCTTCAGCGATACAGGCCTAGGCTTGGTCTTCAACGGCCGCTTCTTCAACGACACTTCCTTATTCAAAGACGCGTGGCTCTTCAACAACACATTTTCCTGCAATCTCACCGAACCAGGTACGTGTACAGTCCATTCCAAGACACCGCGAGGGTTTTTAGGTGATATTTGTAATAAGTTTGAATTATTTTGAATAAAATAATAACTAAACCACAATAATAAGATCAATATTTAAAAAACTTGACATAGAAAATATTAATCTATTTGAATTCCTTTGAATATTTTAGGAACATTTTGAAAGTAACTGTACAAAAATATCTTTATCTAGAATAATTGTCAAACTTCTGTATCTCGCCAAGGCATTGTCCTTCTGGGTGAATTTGGTGTTGGTTCCTTCTGTATCAAAAAACTTATCATTACAGCTGTACTTGGAAATATACCATTGTTTCAGCTTGAAGCTTCCACGTGTCCCTATGACATATCGGCTTGTCGCCGAAATTGTCCTGAAGGATATGGAAGCTCTTCTCTCCGCACGTGTCTACTCCAACCATTGCTCCTATCATACAATGTTTAGCTCTGTTTCTGAGAAATTAGATGATTTTAATTGCAGTGAGATGGGGAAAACATAGCTTGATAGCAGTGTGACCATACGACTCATACGTACAAAATGCACCCACGGACGATGTGAGAAACTGTACCGTATACTTCCCTCATGCGTTTGATATTCAGTCCGCAGAAACCGTTGCCAATATTCACCAACGACACTAGCATAAAACTTACGTGTAGTTTGCATCAGCTTTCTATGTATGTAGCAAGAAGACACAGAAACGTTTTGATTTTCATTCATAATTACTTGCCTTACAGCTGCTGTGCAAAGACCTTTGACTCGACCAGGTGACCTCCATACATGCACGAGAGGATATAAATAATAACCGTGGGTGTTTCGTGTAAGGACTCCTTTGACGGGCGGCTCGACTCCTAGCATATTTTCTCTACTTGGCCAATTTCTACGATTTGTCCAGTGATCCGAGGAGTCTTTTGAAGATTAGTTATTATTCCACGTCCGTAAGAAAACTGTGCTGGGCCCAGATGCTGCTGAAGCCGCTTGAGTTGTATATTGTCATGTCATGTTTGTGGGGATCCCTACAACCAAACCGTTCTCAGACGCATAGGAGCTTTGAGTTGGGGAATTCTTTTTTTTTTTCTTTCTTCTTATGATCGATTCCTCTCGGGTTCACGAAAACTGGATTATTAAAATGCCCCAAACACTGACAGGAGACAGTTACTAGCACATGACATACAGGTATCGAGTGTAACACTTCCACCTGAGCATAAACATGTTGGCGTAAACAATGTTATTTGTGTCACTAAACTATAATCCTTCAGTGTTAGCTATTTCAGATTTCCACACCACGCAGGCAAGACTAGAAACTACAACTTGGGGAAATCTGTTACACGTACACATGTATCTCTTTCGTTGTCCGTCACAAGTCAATTTGAGACCAATGAAGACTAGCATCTTTTTCTTAGTATCTCGTATATCCATGTGCCTTGTGATATTTTCCCCTCGTTTCAACCGTCGGGCTGGGGTTACGCCTGAATTGCATTCCCTTATTTGTGTTCACGTTATACGTTAACGTTCACCTTACGACCTACGTCATTTCTGTTTCAACGTCCAACTTCACTGCTCTATAAACAGGTCGGATGTCCTGTCGACAAACTGGGAAACGATACAGTACCTCACAGAAGAGACAAACGCCTATATTTTTAACAAAAGTTTCTATATGAGATGCCCTTTCTTCTTATTATTTGTTTTTCTTACGTTTAGACCAAGCAACAGTCAAACTCCCACGGAACTGATATTTTGCGGTGACCACAGTAAGCCTCTCATAAAACATTGCTAACTGATGTGTTGACGATTAAAGCTCTCTCCCTCTACCCTCCCTCTTTCCCCCTCGGCCTCTCTCTCCCTCTACCCCACTCTCTCTTCCCCCTCTCTCCCTTCTTTCTTCTATCTCTCTCTCTCTCCCCTCTCTCTCTTCTCTCTTTCCCTCTAAGCTCCTTCTCCCTCCATCTTCTCTCCTGTATCTCCCTCTCTCTCCCTCTCTCTCCCCCCATCCTTTCCTCCTCCCATTACCCTCCTCTTTTTCCCCTATCATTCTCTTCCCCTCTCTCATCCAGCTCTCTTTCTCATATTTCTCTCCCCTCCTCTCCCTCCCGTTCTCTCTCTCTCTCCGGCCATCCTCTCGTCCTCCCCTCCCCACTAATTTCTCCTATCACACTCTTTCTCTCTCTCTCGATCTCCCTCCTCTCTTTCTCCTATTTCTTCTATTTCTCCGAGTCTCCCTCTCTCCACCCGCTCTTTCTCTCTCCTCTCTCCTCCTCCTCATCTCTCTCTCTCTCTCTCTCTCTCTCTCTCTATATATATATATATACAGAAGACCCAGTGTACATTCACATATATCAGTTCATTTATGACCAATGACTTACCAACATTTCTTTGAGTTCGAGTAAAATACAGTGCTTTCATTTTTCAGAATGGATGTTAACCAACGAGTCGGTTGTAACGCCAGCCCCTGACATTGCACATGAGGCATCGACGGTGCAAACCGTGGTGTTCGTCGGGATATTCGGCATCTCTAGCATGGTAGGAACCGTCGGCAACGCTGCTGTCATCCTGGCCTTCTGCCTCTACAAGAAGGTACGTGGCAATCCATACTCATAGTGTGGCATAACTGTGTTTGGCCCGGACCCAAGAGGTTATGGGGTCGAATTCTGTCATGCTACTATTCATCTTCTGCCCTTGGTAAAGGCACTTTAAATACACAACTTTCCCCATTCCACCTAAGTGTAGAAATTGGGAGATAAAGGGTGGTGGATGAAGAGGGTTGGGCCCAACACAGATTGTACTCTACACACAGTGGATAACAGTCCACCGCCTCCACGGCTTTAAGGAAACCATGGGACTATCTTTACCTTATCAAGCTTGTTGTTCGGTGCATGTGGCACTGTTAGAATGCGTTATCAACCTGCAGTGCCACATTGCCCTCGTCTGTCCAAAAGCAAATATGATTATAGACTAATGAGAACCTAAGTATGTTATCAAGAGACATTTTGTTGAGAGTGAAGTACTAATTTGTTGGTAAACGGAGGCTGGTAAACTGGACTGACTGATCGATAGCTTAGATTTACGGATATATTTGTATTTTTATGTTACATTTAACGTTTCACCCGATGTATAAATTGATATGTATGTATTCATGTGAGGGCCACGACACCGGCATACCACTGCCTATGTATTGTACCGTTTGCAATTTCTATAAATCAAATCAATCATTAAATCAAGTAAAAATTGATTATGACTTTTTGCCCAACAGGTTCGCACCACTGATAACACCTTCATCCTGAACACCAGTATCTGGGACCTGGTAACGTCTGCCGTCATCATCCCTTTGTTCCTCTCTTCTACGATGACCGGCCTACCGAACTGCGGACAAGCTTGCTGTGCCTTCATAGGCTTCCTGAGTCTGTTTAGCATGACTCAGTCATTGTTATCCTGTGCCCTGATTGCCTTTAACCGTTATGTGCACGTTGTGCTCTCACTAGCCACTTACAAGCGCTTGTTCGGTCCTGTCAAGGCCTTCCTCTGGGTGGTTGGGGTATGGGTGATCGGTACTCTGGTCATGTTACCTGCTATCGTAGGTGTATACGGCAGTTTGGGATGGGACGCGGATGCAAAGCTATGCCAGATGTCTAATGAACCCAAAAGTTTATTGTTTTTCAAAAATGTCCTGGCGTCACTGCACTGGACCACGTTGCTGGTGATATCTGCGTTCTACGCCCGAATCTACCTGCACGTGCGCAAAAGTGCCATGGCCATCGGCCAGCATCTCGGCCACAGCCCCCAGCAAGTGTCCCTGCAGGCGGTGAAGCGTACAAAACACATGTTCTACATCTTCTTCACTCTGTTCACCCTAATCTCTCCAACCATTGTCATCATGCAAGTGGATCCCCACGGTGTCTCAACCCCTGAATTAGTTTTCTTAATCATTGCCGCGATGTATTACTGGAACACCGCAGTCAATCCCATCATTTACACCTGGACCCTGAAAGAGTTTCGGCAAGGGTTCAAGTCCCTGGTCCGCTGCAGACGACATATTATCCCTAACCCCCCACCTCACCAACCTGGACCTGCGCGAACCTCTCGATCACCGAAAGTCTCACAACCATTGACGGTCACTGAACGCGTTCAGCAGGCAGGACCGTCAATGCCATTGGTAGATACCTGAGGAAAATGACCCTTGTTTACTCACTCTCACTCACTCACTCACTCACTCACTACTCTCACTCACTCACTCACTCACTCACTCACTCACTCACTCACTCACCCACTCACTCACTCACTCACTCACTCACTCACTCACTCACTCACTCACTACTCTCACTCACTCACTCACTCACTCACTCACTCACTCACTCACTCACTCACTCACTCACTCACTCACTACTCTCACTCACTCACTCACCCACTCTCACTCACTCTCACTCACTCTCACTCTCACTCACTCACTCACTCACTCACTCACTCACTCACTCACTCTCCCACTCACCCAACCAAATATGAAAACATCAAAAGCGATTCTTAACTAAAACAAGTGACCGTAGGTAACATACTCTGTGACCTAACTATGGTTAGTGTTGGTTGTGATGTTTTCTGTGGTATATGACTCGGTGTTTATATCGCATACAGAATACATCATCGATTTGTACCAAAAACTTACTTAAAAGCTAACATACCTATCACTTCCAAATTCAAACTCACTTCCACAGTCCTGTACGCATGAACAGCGTCTCAAACGAACGACACCAAATGCGAAAATTAACACTTGTCCACAATTCATGTGTAGAAACGAGCTCTTGATATGGTACGTGCTAGTGCAAATCGTTCCTGCTACAAATAGTTACGATTTTTCCCAACGTCTGCTTGGAGATCGTCACAATGCTACCACCCTGCTTGACTTGTATGTTAAGCTCTGAATAGAGACATGAGCCATGTACCTAAATAACCGCCTCTGTCCTTGTACATATTCTGGCCCCTTATCGCTAAGTCTGCGTCTGCATAGGGTGTGGACACCTGAGAGTGAGTTCAGTGGGTTAAAATTGTGTGTTTACGTTAGTATCTGCTTATTCCCGAGTTGTTGACAAAACCTTATCGCAGAGTTCATCTCCAACAGCTGTTCTGTAATATAGTTATCTTCCTGGCACATTGAGAACCGGCTTTTATGTTCCTTTAAAGACCCCTGTCAATCAAATGCCTACTTTTCCCGGGTACGAGGTAGCACAGCTGTTGCCAATTTCCGCCGAGGACAACATCTGCTTGACGATACCCAATGACCACAAGCACGATCATAACGAAGACCTGGACCAATATACCGAAGACGTAGGGGTGAAAACTGAAATTATTACATCCAAAATAAAACAGCTTCGGCGAAAAAAAAATAACGTGCATCATTTCCTAACCGAGTACAGGCGACATGCCAATCTACATGCGATTGCGGCATACGGAACATAGAGATACAGGTGCGAACACCCAACGCACAAAGTGATTACAATACTCTGTTACTGGAGGTTACCCTCAAGTGTCACAGAGTAATTACTCCTAGAATCCATAAGGAGGTGTTTTGCTCCTAGGCGTCAAACAGGTAATGCGTTTAAGGTTTCAAACCGACGTTAATGCCAAGTCTATCCCTTCCAATGCTTTTAGATCTAATCACAGTAACACCAGATATAATAAGCCCTGTGGAGCAGGTGTGCCTTGTGAGTGTTACAGTCTAGCTATATATATATATCGCATTTCTGCTGCACGAACTGCGAAATTTAACCGAGTCTAGTTTTTGTATGTTTTGGTAAATTGACCCAGTTGAGCTGACAGAAGAGCTATTCTGCCACTAGTTGGTCGTGACAGAAAATACAGAAGGGATATTTTATCAGTACTTGCAGGTTTATTGTAAAGAGAAAGCCCCCTGTTGAACTCTTTTCGACAAGCTAGCGCAATGAATGGAGGACCACACCTTAATCATAACGCTCCTAAAGGTGGGGTCACACATGCGTATATGTTCAAGTCTGTTTGAGGTGCGTATGAAGCTCTTAGTCTCTACCAGGCTCCACAGGTCGCGGGAAAAATAGTACAAATTGGACAAATATAGATACATAACATGCCAGATGAGTTAGCTGACCGAGGAGTATGGTTAGCGACCCAGCTAACTCGTCCTACATGTTACCTGTTTACGTTTGTCCAATTTCTATTATTTTTCCAGCGACCTGTGGGGCCTGGTGGAGGTAAATACTCCCATGCGCGCCTCATACGGACTTAAATATATACGCAGGTGTGACCCCACCTGGACTAAAGCAATTTCCGGTAGCGTGCATGTTGCGTGAGCGACACAGCCGGGACCGAACTCGCGCTTTGCATTTTTTTGTGATGAGATTAATATTCTGTCAAATTTATAATTGTAAACGTCTGATTATATTATAAATGCATTGTCAAGTATGGGACTCAAACAATGACTTGTATATATGGTATGTAAGGATGTGAATAGTTTAGGCCATGTCCATTCGATTATATGGATGACATCATTTGGGAAGGAGAAAATCTTTTGGAAAAATAGTTGCATTCATTATGAAATATAAGTGGTCAGGAAGGTTGAGCAAATGACTGAACACACATAACATTGTTTACATGGTTTACCGAGCAATAGATTCTGCACTTTGGTTCTTCCACATCTTCTTTGACATTGGATTTCATTCACTTTGGCATTCTGTGACAGTGCCCTTTATGTGGCCTTTAAGCTTTTAACGTTTTAATACGCAGTCATTGCAAAGTTGGCTTTCAGATCTAATCTCATTACCCTCGGATGAGCATTGAAGAGTAGCCTATAGTTTCAGAGGGTTTTACAATGGATTCTAGACTTAAGGGGTGACGTAACCATTAGCACATGCGCCTAGAGCCCCCGGTGTGAGAGCTCAAATAAAATCAAGGCTTTAAACCATTGAAAAGCCTTTCTTGGTGGGATTTTATGTGAACTCTGGGCATTTTGGGAGTGTCTGCGGTCGGAAAGACCCTATACTGGTTGAATTAGTTGTGAAAAATGACCTTTCTCTATCGAGGGGGTTTTCGCACCCCTCTGAAATAGTGGTATCGTCGTCAGATAGCTGTTTTGAGCCAAATGGGCCAATCCAAGGGCTCTAATTAGGGGGGTGTATCAAAAGACTAGCCGTATAGAAATTCTTGCAAATGAATTTCATGAGACTGGGCATAGTTGGCTATCATTTGAGGGTAAGTTTGTATGGCTTGAACTTTTTATTCTTGAGATAATTGCATATTTTTTTCCTCAACTCACCCATTGGAACGCATGTATTACTGGGGGAAATTCTAATGGCATCGTCTCCCCTTACTATACTTTAATGAATGTGACATTGATCCAGTTTAGCTCAATGGAAAGCTATTCTTCTACTGGTTGTGACAGAGACAACAGGCACTATGTACAGTATTAAGAGGTAAGTTGTACCGGGGATATTCCGTTAGCTCTATATTGTCAACAAGCATAATGAACGGCTGAATGTCCCGTCCTAAAAGCGTGGTCACATAGGTTGTGCGATCGTCGTACGATTTTAATGCCATAGGATTTTCAAGCAGGCATTGACAGAACCAACCACCGACATGGATCCAAAACAGAATTTAGTGTGCCAAGACAGTTGAGCTTTGCAGGAGACGTACATGATTGTCCTCGAAAATGCCCCAAGTTAGCGATCGTACGACGATCGCACGACTTTTGTGACCGCGCCCTATAAGGATTGCGACACTTCCCGGTAGCGTGCATGTCGGGTGAGCGGCACAGCCGGAATCGAACTCACGGCCACTTGTTCCTGAGGCATGACTACGAAGGAGCATATAAATGCATGTACACATTGATGTGTTACAATTATGTAACTTGAAAAATTTGTGAAAAATCAGAAGTCAGCAAAACCTAGTGGGTTGTGTGGCGTAATGACAAGGTGTTCTGGGTTCGAGTCCGTTGGTATGCTACGGTTCTTGTTCTACGGTTCTACGGCATATTATATGACTTTCCTCAATTCAGGTAAATGGACTACCTGGCTTCGGTTAGGGACGTCCCTCGTATAGGATGTTAAAAGGAGGTCCCGCGTTTCAGGAGAACCACACCTCAAACACGTAAAACATCCACCCCACTCATCGAAAAGAGCAGGAGCCTTCCGATGTGAGTGGTTCAAAACCTACTTTGGTTCAGTGACCAATCGTAGAGGCACTTGGCTGTAATTGCTCACAATACCTTGGCAGATGTTTTGCTATTAGGTATCAAATAGGTGGTACGTTAAAGATTTTTGATATTCAGTTAACACAAAGTTTTTCTTCCTATGTTTTTAGATCTAATACCGTTAACACTGGATAATCCTTGAGGAGCAGGTGTCCATTGTGATTGTTGCAGTCTAAAGTTTCCGTCGCACGAAGAGGAAAAGATTAAGTAAGGGCTCTCCCGATGCAAGTGGTTCATAATTTGCTTTTCTTTGGTCCCGTGTTGACTCATAGTGGCTATAATGGCTCAAATTCTCTCAACAGATGTTTTGCTATTAGGTATCAAACAGGTGGTACGTGTAATGTATTAGATACGCAACCAATGCAAAATGTATCCCTTCCTATGTTTTTGTTACCTATGTGTAATCACAGTAACACCAGATAAGCCTAGAGAAACAGGTGTGCATTGAGAGTGTTGCAGTCTGGAGGTTCCGTTCCACGAACAGGGGATTTTTAATCGGGTCTAGTTTCCAACAGAAAACTTATTGTTTCTGCTGGCCTATCGGCCGCGTTCTCCCAACTTTAGCCAATCAAAACTCAGAATGGCTGATGACGTCATGAAACGTGCATTACATATATCTAAAATTGCCATTACGTCATGCAGGCACCAATAGCTTATAATTAGCCAGCAATGCAACCGTCTTTGACGCTAGAGGACGAGGGTTAGTGTCACACCTACAGAAGTTTTTTTTTTATCTATTCTTCTTTTTTCACCCTTTTCAAACAAATATCTTATATATACAGCGCTTTTATCATGCGAACAGTGTATTGTATGTTTCACGTATTTCTTTCTCCCCTCTGGAAACATCCTGTATTTTCGTCGAAAATGTGGCCTTCTAGTTTGGTAAATATCCAATGTCGAATCACTGTTTGTCACTTACTTACTTATATGGTAAAACCAGGATTCTGGTTTTACCATCATGCAAGACCGTCATAATGGAAACACTGTGTTTTGGAACTGTAACTGAAGATCTTTTGTAGGTAATACGATTCGCCTTAATGTACAAGAGGCATAAATACATTGTGCATTGTACATGTAATGGTGATGCTAAAAAATAGTTAACGCAGTCGTCCTCATTTGAGGTGAAGAATTATGTTTTCTTCAATTAGCTAGTAGTGGTGCAATGTGGCTTAATTCACTACTCGCGTGTTTAGCCAAGCACACCGGACTTGCATAGCAATGAAGTTAAGTATCATTAATATATATCTTATTTTGGCAAGGCATTAAAAGAACTACCACTAGTTACCTATTAGCTTTACCTAGTCCCTTGACCTCCAAGTCGTTGGGGGGGACATGGTGGACATGAAAATAAATACAAGTATAGCCATTGTTGATTTGTTAGTACTCAGGGCCAGCAAAACTTGTATCATGGTGAATAAAGATTTTGTAAGAGAGAATTGAAAAAAAAAAAAAAACAACAACAACACACACTTGTTTTCAGGGTTAAGGAAGTAACGTTACGTTTCAGGATAGGGAGTTTTTTTTATGAAAATGTGAAAACAACTACATAGGAGTGCTTGAACATCTTGTTGCATAAGGAAGTCAGGGCTATTGCAATGCTTCATATCGACACCCCTCCTAATATAATAGCATACTATACACAAAGATACAGTCTATGGTGCAAAATAAGTTGACACGGTTTCTCTATTCATTATCACTAACGGACAAAGATTTTTACGAATGTACATTGTAGGCAAATGCAAAAGGCGGATACACAGACTGTGAAATACAGTTACATGTAAATTTACAGGAGAAAATTTTTTTCAAAGCTTTTATAATATTGCGCGCATTAGATAGAATATCTTGGACTTTATCAAAACATTTATTGATACTATTTTTTGCTCACCACTAGCATATATACAGCTCAATATGATTTACTGATGAACCTAGGTTATTCCTGTACCCTAACAAGCAAACAAACAGACAAACAAATGTGATTCATGGTAATATGTACCTCAGTCTTTATTTTGTCCATTATCATTGTTTTATTTTGGTTTTTAGCTTTCTGTGTAACATTAAACCTTTTATTGTAAACTTAGTCAATCTCCACTTTGGCCAGGTTTTGGATTTTTCTCTCTGGACAGTCTGGTTTTGTACCAGCCACTACCTGACTGACCTGATTTTTGCTGTGCACTCCAGTTGACTGTTGTTCTTCTGGTATATTTTCTACACTTCCACCAGTCGCAGCGTCTTCGACGTTTGAGGTGTTTTGTGGCACAAATTGTTCGACTTGTGCATTTTCTCCGACGTTAGTTTCTCTGACGTTTGGAGTGTTTTGTAGTACAGGATGTTGGACTTGCCTATTTTCTATGACGTTAATTTCTCTGACGTTATATTTTTATAATTATTTTTCAATAATTATAATTATAATTATAATTATAATTATACTTTTCAAGCAATAATTATAATTCTAATTATAATTATACTTTTCAAGCGCCCCCGTTGTCTGCTTTCTAAATCCGACTTTTCTTTTGCTGACGGGCTAGAATGAACGGTTGACTAGCTATATTTACCTTGACCTCCGTCTTTCCAATACCCAGACACACACCACCATTTTATCACAATCCACCAATAAAACAAAAAGACAAACAGACACACATTGATACTTCATTCGAAACTCCCTTTTAGGGTGGAAATAATCAAATTGACAAAGTTAGACTAGTTTGAACAACTCTTTATTCATCATTCAAACTCTTTATTCATTATTCACATGCTCGAAAACAAACCAGCATTGATTATACTTTAAAAAAAGTTGATATGTCGCATGAAGAAGAGGCATTGAGTAAACATTTGTACAAATTATTTTAGGTCATTAAGCAAAGTATACAATCAAATCATAACTGTAATCAAATCAACGTTACGGTCGTCTCCTAAAGATGAAAGTAATGCTGTAGGCTCATGGACAAGCTCAAACTTTATTAAAGGACAGTTTCCATATAAAAGAGCTGAACCGTGTTGTTTTCTACTTTACTAATACTAATGATTGTTGTAAACATTCAGTTGCCTCTAATGGTGTATAGCCCTATATGACATTCTAGAACAAGTGTCTAGCTTACTGATACTCCAAGAATGTAATCATGAACATTTTACAAGTGCAAATGCCGAGTTCTTGACACTACGCTAGCACACTGTCTGTGTACGAGGCAATTTAAGCGACTTCGACACGTAACGTTACTTTTTCCAAATGGTAAATATTGTTCACTACCAAAAATGCCTTTTCTTATTTTTATCATTCTTCGTGTACAAAGAAAGAAGGAAACTTTCTGATTCAGAACAAGATTTTGTTCACAAGTAAAAAATCATCTTGAGTAAATTGTCTCACAGATTTTTCTTGAAGCAACATTATCCTTTTTAAAATTTTGTAATATTTTCTTAAACATGACAAGAAATATAAACTTGCTAGACAATAAAACAATTTCAGACTTGAATGTCTATACATTTTTGAGCGATGACATTTTTTGGGGAAAATGCTTAAAAAGTCAGAAATTGTTCCTTGCTGTGACAATTTCTATTGTATTTCTTGTCAATCCTTGAAATTCTAAATATACAAAATTGCACCAATATTGCTTTAGAACTTCAAAACAAGAGTGTCATTTACCTCGATTTGAAGCCGAAGAAATATCTCACAACAGTTCATCCTCGACTTTTTCCATCTGAAGACTAACTTCTCTACTTCGAAGCTCCAAAGAGATCTAAGTTTTCCGTCTATTTCACAGATAATTACACAAACTATTAGGGTAGTGAGTTCACCGTCACGAATAACCACGAATGGCGTAGGTGAGGAAAAGGGTAGATGGGTCAGAGGACAAAGGGGGCCAAAAGGGATAGAATCAGGGTAGGGGGGTCACGTGACTTCTCTACTCAGCCGATGGCAAACGTGACGTTATTTTGACTGAATGACTCTATATAAGGTGTAAACGTTAAACCTACAGTATTCAGAACATAAATTTGCATTAAAGAATCTATGCATACTTACAATATCATAAAATTGATCTGTGATGGATATAGAAATGTAGTACAGAGCTAATCTTTCGTTCCAGCACAATAACTTTGAATAAGTAAGAACATTTGTTTTTATAAACCTAGTGCAGATTTCTCCAGAGTGGCCAATGTCTTACTTAACGTTACCTATTCAATATGCACACACGACTTCATCAATTGGGTTGGATAAAGTTTTATCTTTCTTTTTCTACTATACTCACTCACTCACGGCCCGTAACCTCAGTGGTCGTAGGGGCTCCCCGACATCCAGTAGCAGTGATCCATGCCCATCTTGCTCTGTTCTCTGCCCCTCTGATGAGCTGTTCAGTGCTTAGGCCAGTCCATGTTAAATTGGTTTCTTGCAAATATAGCGTTTGCGAGAGCTGCAACTTTCGTCATTCCAATGTCCTGGTTGCCTCGTTCTTAGCCCACACCAAATTACATCTGTGCCTTTCTGTTTAAACGCAAGTATTTTATTATGATTATATTTTCCGCAATGTTATTCTCTTACATTTCCACAATCAAGCAGATGAAAAGAATCTGTTCCAGAACTCGAATATTAAACATTGCAAAACCAAATATAATGATTTTTATAGCAAAATATAATCATAGGACGTAATCACAACACACCGAAGCATGTAGCTTAATATGTTCATGTTGTCATCAAAGCAAATGTCATAATAAAAATACATTGATCTTTTAGTTTCTTTTGTGAATAATTGAAGATAGGCGTTGTGCGAATCTGATAGAAATGAGAAACATCTAAGCGGTTATTACACTTGTGCATTGTCAAGAAGGTCATTGAGGTTTGTGACAAATCCTTTCATTTTTCTAAGTTACTGAGGAGTGAGGCACGAGTTGCCCGTACATCACCACCTAGCAAATGAGTAAAGATGAATAATTTCAGAAGGGTGGCCACAGGTGAAACAAGGATCTCGGCATTTTCAGTTTAAACGTTCATTTTTGCTCTCGGAACCTAGCGTATATTGATTGACTACATGAAGTTGGGTAGCCCTAACCATATTTCTTTCAGCCGACTAATTCAAATCAAATCAGGTTAAAGTGCTCTCATCCTTCATTATACCCGTCTTTGTGTTTGGCGCTAACCATCCCTTCAAACTTCAGATGAAAAAAATGTAAACGTAAACGCTATCATTCCATCCATTTTGGTGCAATTCAGAGTTTTGGTTTAAAACCTAATCATTCCAGATTCTCGTCCAGTCACTGACTTCAGATGGTGATCATCCGGCGTCTGTTTTCAAATTCCGTCCAGTTGCTTGACTGCCTCGAGTAACTTTTACCATACTTAATGGTTAATCTTAGTCGACGTACTTATATTTCAAATTCTGATGGTTACGTTACTAAACAAAAGAGTGAAGAAGCACACACCTTGTAGTACATGGAGCCACAGTTCTCTCCCTGTGAAAGCGAGACGAACATACTGTTGTTCGGCTCACCCGGAGCCCAGTTGGTGTACTCAACACGTGACCCATCCGTCCACTTCCATTGCTCAGATTCTTTATGAAGACCAAGCCAGAAGGATGGAATCACCCGGAACGCTTCATGTGCTGCAGCAAAAACAGTCTGAAATTTTACTTAGATATTTGCTACCTCAGTCGACTCTTTTCTTTTAGTTTAACATACAGAGATGAGCGCTTCTGCCTTTGGTGCTCTATACCGGCATTGTCATTGACTAGTATTTGATAGTGATTGTAGGAACTTCAAGAAGAAAACCCTTCTAAATCTACGGGAATACAGCGTTAATGGTTAACACAAGAGCTTCACACTTAATGGCTTAATGATTTTCTTTACACACATGGCTAAAGCCGTCCCTTCAAGGGCGAGGAATTTCTCAAAAAATTGGTTTTCATTATTTTAATGTGAACAACTCTTTGGTCCCGTCTTTTTTCCCTTGCCCTTCATAATGGCCTTGATGTAACTAAAAGAAGAAACTCTACCGTAAAACTCCCGGATATATTTGGTTGGCGTAGACTTAATCTGCTACCGACAGCTGTGGTGGTCCAACTAGTGGACGCATTATTACTACGACAAGCTACTTTTGGACAGCATATCAGGAATTGAACTATGTCTGACCATATATGCTCTACTTTGTAGTGTGAGACAATTGCTGGCCTTTACGTGTTCTATATGGCTCCAGTCTATTCTGGTTTCATAGACGTAGACATGTCATCAGCCATATTTTTATCAACTTCGAGGATGACATGTCTAATGTTGTCAATAAAAATAGGGTTGAGTTTTTTTTTAATCCATTGTGTAACTTGGTTACAACTATCTGGGTCTCTCTGCGTAAATTTTCCTCGAAAACCAATAGAGATATAGAAAAAAATATTTCATTCTGTTGTCGAATATTATGTTAATCTCTTTCTGTCATAATTTTCAAGTTGTAAACAGTTATGAGTTTAAACTTTTATGAGTTTAACAAAACGCGTTGAATGTATACATTGAATGTATACATTGTATGTTCTTTTATAATACATCATGCACGGTTCATATTTAGGCATAAAACTTGCAAAGCCTTCCCCATTCATGCACAAAACAACGTCCTTATTGCTTACTCATCGAGATGACACCCAAGGTGGCAATGAAGTTGTTCTCGTCACTGTCCTTGATAGAGGCAAGAACTGCGCCGTGCTGTTTACATCGTGAGCTTGCCGTGGACCAATCGGCATAGTCTGGCATCGGCTTGTAGCAGTGGTTGTTGTATTTGCACCACCCACTCTGACATTGTGAGGCTGTAGAAGACGACAGTGAGGTGATCATATTCCATCAGAGATACGTTTGCCACACGAAGCAAAAGTTAGTAAGTGTCACAAGCGATCAGATCTCAGAGGTTCAATCCTCACTAGTACTTCGGCACAATTTTATGAATCTCGTGACCAAACGTCAATAACCAAATTAATTTGTATCACAGCTCGCGTATATATCGTGGTAATGCCCATGAAGGTTAGACATCCAGGTAATAAGATATGCCAAAAAGCAGTAACTCAAGAAGCTGGATATGATTTTGAAAACGGTCAGACGTTTCAAATAGCATCCACTATCTTTTGTCAGTGACACTGATATCTTGTTGAAGAGCAGGCTTTATACCATATGAATTGACATGTAAAGGAGGCGATTTGTCTTCAACTCCTTTACATCCATAGTCAGAACCGAAATAAAGTCAAGTTGGTAAGAAAGTAATGACTTACAAAGTAATGAAAAAGATATGGGGGAATGGTCTTGGTAACCCAACAAAATAAACTCACCTTGCTGACAATTCTGTCCAGTCCATCCAGGCTCGCAGGTACAGTTGTATCCGCCATCTTTGTTCACACAGCGTCCATGTTGACATGGTTTTCCGGCACACTCATCTATATCTGTGTGATAAAGGACAGAAAAGATATACCCAAAATGTGACAAATGTCAGTAACACAAGCAACTGAGTGATTTTAGAAACGGTCAGACGCTGCAGGAAGCATCAACTATCTTTTGTCTGTGACACATTGACTGACATTCACCCCGAGGACAAAACTGAAATGATGATTAAAGAAAACAGAGAATTCATGTAAGGAATGGAAGGAAACAAAGACAAACACATTCTTTTAAACATAAAGAACAACTTGCTGACATAATATCTACACCACATGGAACCTACCATCTTGAAAGTTCTGTCTGATATCTCAAATTTAATAATTATTTGTGAATGTTGGCCCTTCTCTGGCAAACAAAATAGACACGACTGACCGTTCTCCTTGACCCTACCTGTTAAGAAAATACCAACCATCAGCTTGTTTGATGCGCCCAGCACAGTGGAAATTCATGAAATAATTCTTAATCTAAACAAGCATGGTGTTTAAAAAACACAGGCGACAAAAGGTTACGATGGAACAGTTGTTGGTCTGATTTATATGACGCATCCCTAGACCTTTTGTGTGGATAGAAAGCTCAAATGCTCAAATGATGGTTGATTGTGCAAATTCGTATAGAAGCCTATAAGTATATACACTCTTTGTCCTTATCGCAGATAAACAATTTCGGGAAAGGGCCGTATGAACATGTAAAACACTGAAATCAGTGTTAGAATATATCGCCTCAAAGAAAGTTGTATATAAGAAAATTGACACAGCAGATATGAAAACGATCAAAACCAGTTGTTGAAAGTTAGGCATCCAGGTAATTCAGACAATGAATTCCAGCTTGACTTTGTTAGCAAAAATGACTTAGGTGAAGTGTCACTTTGTCCTGTCCTGTCCTGTTTCTTTTGGTGAATAAAAAACATAAACTCAATAAAGCACGCGATGCGCAATGTTTTGTATTGACTATTGTGATCCTAGACTAGAAGAGTGAAGGCCGATATCTCGTCATCCTTAACACCGGAATGTAGTTGGTTTTCTCTGAATACAGATGTTGTTTGTTTGATTGATTTGTTTGAACCTTCGTTTGTTCATGAGAAGCTCAAATCGGCCTGCAGGTCACTTTTCATTGAGGTCATTAGGGACGTAAGGGTCAGATAAATATACCTTTAAGTATGAGTTTGTGATGATAAGAAAATACCCCAAGGCTCACCTGATCCTGGGATCATGGCCAGCTGTATCTGTCCGTCAGGCAGAACCCAGTCCCAGAACTTCAGCTCGTCGAACACGGCTTCCCCCGTGTGCGTGTACATCCCTGGCCTGATGTTATCGCTGCCCAGGTACACGTCGGTGTAAGGGTCATTCTCCAGGGGCGGGATATCGGTCTCAAGGACAGTCACCTGCAAACAACGTTATAGTTCATGTTTAGTATAAAACACAAAACATAGCAGAGCTCAAGCAATACACACAAAATGATAATTTTCGGCGGACATACATGTACATATTGATATTGTAATCCACTTTTTTGCCAAAAAAAAGAGCACTACCCTATTGAGAGTTTTTTTTAGACGTATTTAGAAAGTTGAGCAATAGTTTGAGATGTAACGTTTTCCGTACCTGCTGGGCCGTCCCATTCACGAAGATTTCCGGGCCACGTTCCTCCAGCCAAGTGACGGCCACGTGCGTCCACAGGTCGGGCAGAAGATAGACTTTTGCCTCGTGGCGAACCAGACGGCCGTTGACGGCAACGTTGTAGAGATCGTTGTCTAGATCTGCGCCGGTCTTGGTCAGCGTGAATCCTCGCGTCCTGGTGAAGTCGTGCCCACCGCTGTTGATGTAGTACTGTGCGCGGTTATCACCGACGGGACGTTTGAACCAGAAGGCCAGGCTGAACCCTCGGGGGCAGTTGAGGGTGCTGCCGAAGCAAGTGCCTGCGAAGTTCCCCAGGTTGGCGTACTGGCTACGGCGCGACTCGAGCTGCAAGGCCAATCCGCCGACACCTTCGACCATTGTGTGGCCGTTAGGAGTGGAGAACGTGGACTCGTGGTCTAAGGGGTTGTAGTACGTCGGTGCTGTGAAATAAGTAAACAAAAGTATTATTTCAGCACCGAGTGTGGCGGGACGAGCGAAATTAACGCGCTACGAGGTCCAAAGATTTGGAACATTCCAACATATATTGCATTCAGCCTCATCTTACTCAAATTTGCTATTGAGAATATTGTGTTCAAATTTCATTTATCAAAACCTGACCACTTTCTGGCAACTAGTGATGTCCGAGAGCACTGGGAGTTCGTGCCCATGAAAAAGCGGCTCACTTTAAGTCTCTCCCAGCTATATGAATATGGAATGTTCTTTATCTGTATAATCACAACAAAAAATATTCTAACTTATCTCAGTATGAATTATAGTCTGCAATCCTGTTTCAATATATTTATGACTAATTCGTAGCACCGGGGCCTTTTCCGGACAATCTTGGGTCATATGCATCGCTGCACTTCCCATACCATACAAAAGCAAACTCAATGTCAAAGCCATTGAGTTACCGCTACAAGACGTCATCTAAACCAACGGCATCTACCTCTACCGAATTCCAACGGTATGAATCAACAACTGGAAACTGAAATATGGCTTTCGGAAAAACTATTTAACTTATATGCCCCTTCTACAACTCATAGATAAAATTACGTCAACCTTGGAAAATAATGAATTTACCATTGGAATATTCCTTGACCTATCTACAGCTTTTGACACAGTTGACAACAACATGCTACTTGACCAACACAACTCATATGGTTTCAAAGGCTCTGTCCTTAAATGTCACATAAAAACGTTGAAGCACTCATTACAGTCGTTATAGAAATGAAAAACTCACGTGGAAGTTTCATATTAACATTATTTGTAAGAAAAGTTCTGAGAATATAGGTACCAAAGTTGCAAATTGCCTATCACGTAAAACAGTTATGACTCTTTTCTGCAGCTTGATATACCCCTACTTAACATACTGAAATATCATCTGGACTAGTACTTACACTAGCTCAATAAAACCTCTGCACCTGCTACAAAAAACGTTTTGTTAGAATTGCATCAAACGCATCATTTATAGCAAAATCAGCAGGTCTTATCAACAGTTTGAAAGTTTTGACAGTATATGCATAAACAAATTACAGTCAGCCATTTTTGTCCATAAAGTTATTCCCAAAAGTTCCTTCTTACCAATCCTACAATAAGAGATATTTAAGTACAACTCAAATATTCACAATCACAGTACCAGGCAGCAATGCAGATTTAGACCTATTGAAACAAAATCTGACCTAACACAATTCACTGTAATGTTTAGAGGCCCATCCATATGGAACAGTATTAGTCATTCCCAAAGAAACTGTCCGTCCCTCTCCGTTTTTAAGAAACGTTGGAAAAACAACCTCATAGAGAAGCCAACTTTTTACTCCTGATTTGTTTTTTCCTTGTTTCTTAATTTGTTATTTTTAGTTATTAGTTGGATAACCATATAGAATTGAGGTACATCATACCTTGTAATAGCGCTACTTTCAACTAATTTGCTTGCATCCCTTGTTTTCATTTTCTGTATTTCCTTTTAGTACTTGCTAGCCAATAATTCTATAACTTCGACTTATTTCTCTATGATCTGAAGATGTTACGTTTTGATGTGCAGTGTCATTATTATTATTTAGATTGTGTACATAACGTTCATTACTACCTAGTTTCTGAGGGGGCCATGAAAAGCTGCACACACTTTTGTTCCCGTGCAAGATTTTTTTAAATTTTTTTTTTAATTCTGTGTTATATATTTTTTTTTAATCATTGAATACGTGCTGCAATAAATAAAGCAAATCATAAAGCAAGTCAAACTAGGTAAACATTACTCACTACGCTGGCATTTCTGGCCGGTCCATCCATGTTGGCAGGTGCAGTTGTATCCGCCATCTTTGTTCTCACAGGCCCCATGTTGACAAGGTTTCATTGGTATGGCACACTCATTGATGTCTGTGAATTTTTTAAAAAATATCAATGACTTTAAAACAAAACAAAAACAGAAGTCCCCCGATAAACGATTACAACCATTATAAACATAGCAAATATTCCAGGAACACCTCACCATGCTGACAGTTCTGTCCAGTCCATCCAGGTGAGCAGATACAGTTATATTCGCCATCTTGGTTCACACAACTTCCGTGTTGACATGGTTTCCCGTAACACTCATTGATGTCGTCAACTAGTGGTTGAACCGGCTCGTGGTACAAAAATGTGATAATGATCTAACAGCTAACATTAGGTCACACTGACTTAATCTTATGGATGACACCCTCCGGATGCCCAAACAAATGCGCGAGGGCGAAAAAAGAGAAACCCCAGCAAAAAATGCTGCTATACCACAGGACTTAACATCAATTTAATTCTTTCCTATGCCCTTGCCTTGCGTTTACCTTTAGTAAACCTGTAAGACACATCCGTTCCCACTTTAATAATCGATTTATCATCAGTCTTCTTGAAGAGGGGAACACGTACGGTTTGGCTCTGACCCTGCGATGTACCCTGACCATGTGTGTCCTGGAGATCAGATCCTCTTTCAATCATTGGCCAGGAATGCTTTGAGGGGACATGTGGTCACTGTTTTCATATGAGAACAGGGCAAAGATGAACGCGCTCGGCTGTCATCTAGGTATTGCCAAAACTTAGAAAATTCTGAACGTTATTTGTGTTCTTTATTGTATATTTCGGGGAGAAAGTGTGGTAATTCACGTAATTCCTGCAAATTTTTTTAATATTATGTAGCATTTGTGTGACGGGAGCCGTGGCGCATCAACGTCTTGTACTCACCTCTTGTCCTCTCGTAATTGGCCAGTTCCTGGGCTATGCACGTACACACATTCATACAAACAATTGTGTGCACATTTTTTCCGCTTTATCATGCTATCAATGCACATAACTGACCTATGATTGACATAGCTATGGTGGTTGTTGGTACTGTCTCGCTGTTAGTAACATCACTTGAGGATGACCCTGTCCATTTCAATCCCGGTTGTGGAGTCAGAGAGGCAAGGTTCGTGCGGTTAACCTTGTAAAACGTTGTCTCCCAAGGAGCAGCAGACTTTTGTAGCCTGTCCCTGATCAACAAGCGATTCTTGGAAACATGTGTCTCCTGTTGAAATAGATGCCTAATTTTAGAAACCTAGTTCCGTCCAGGCGAAATTGTGGGGAAAATGTTGTGCATACAGAAAACTTCAGACCGCTTTTCCCACGAGCTAACAACACTCGATTGCTTTTTTTCTTCTGCAGCCAGGACTGTGCTATTTTCCCGACCCGTTTAGAAATTCATATCAAATTGAATATTCAGTTTTATCATAAACATCGTCAGTCATACTAGCATGGAATTTCATCTGTGTAACTTGTTAGAATACATTATTTAAAAATGCAAATACTTTATACACAACACTGAAGTTAACCCTATCCTAGAATATTTTTTGCAACAATTTACAAAATCTAAAGTAAGTTTATTATAGTAAGTTAATAGTAAGTTTTAGCCCCAAAAAGCCATTAATGACGACATGGTTACGTCATATTAAGTCATAATGGCATAGAATTTAAGGAGCTATCAGCATATCACCCCTGCACATTTGCCGTGATCGTACAGTAAGCTGTTTTGAAACTACGAGGGAAGATATTGCGAATGTCCCCCCCCCCCTCCCCCCAGGCCAGGAATGCCAAAAAGGCCCAGTCTGGATAGGGTTCATTTATACGGATTTACGGACTATGTGACTTACGGTTAGGACCAAGACTATGTGACTTACTGTGAGGCCTACAATGAGGGCAACTGTTCCAATCACGAAGCCACAACCCAGCACAAGCCAGCAGACTTTGCTAGATTTCATCTTGTTCCACATCTCCATGGCACGATCTAAGATTTGATAAGTACAAAATCACAACTTTCTTTATCAAATGTTGCTATAATATCATGACCCTTTTATAGCATTAATGACCAAAGAGCCAATACTCAGTGATTGAAATTTGTGATCACACAGAGCTGATTGATTGAGCGAGTGAGTGAATGAGTGAGTGAGCGAGCATGAGTATTTGGGTTAGAGTAATAAAACAATGGAATGTTAAAATCCAACGATGCTTGGAAACGAAAACGAATGAATTCTCAGATGATACTTTGAGTTCACTATCATCATATCGAATAAGAGAGATACAATTTAATCAAGCCTAAAAAAGCGGCCTATACTTATAATTTGCAAATTAGAAGTATAGGCCGCTTTTTTAGGCTTGATTCCCAGTTGGAATAAATGTATAATTGTGGCAATTATTGCCATGGCCACGGTTTTGTTGTTTTTAAGATATTAATGTTTGTTGTTGCAGATGTGTTTTAGCATTTGTGTTCTATCAATTGACCTTGCTGAATGCACGGAGCTTGTTTTACGCGATGGATGTTCGTAGAGCATTGTTGTCAACAAAAAAGGTGGTCACGAATGACCTATTATAAATGATTATCATTAATTATATAAATAAGGACTTCATTTGCATAAAAATATCAGTTGATCATATTTTCTACCAAAATAACAATGTGTTCAAAGTCTTAGCAAAGAAAACTATTGTCACATTTTCTCTTAAATTAAGTAAATGAGACCCTAATGTACATAATTAGGGTCTGATAAGGTTCAACTTCACGTAGCTGCCAACTATCGCAAGAATGAAATTCTTGTCATTTAACAGAATGCCATTATAACAATTTATCATTAATTATGCAGATTAGGTAACAATTTATCGATATTTCTTTCTTTTACAGTCACATATGTCATATGTTTCAGTGGCCTGTTATGAAATGCTGTGGTTCAATAAACTGTCCTCATTAATTATGCAAATAAGCACCTGGTATGCATCAATAACCCTTAATTATGAAAGGCGTCGTCGAAGTTTATCTAGATATCAAAAATCAGGACGATTCGTTCAATCCCTTCCCAAGTTATTCCGCTCCAAAGGGATGATGCAACTGCGCACGCGCGGACGAATTGCTGTGCGCTTCCGGGAATTTTCGCCAATTGGACATATACTACAGGGTTAGGCTACTATTTCTCTCTTTTTCAGTTACATATGCCATATGTATCCTATTAGGAAATGCTGTGAATTTATAAACTGTCCTCAGTAATTATGCAAATTAGCCCCTGATTCGAAGATTGGTATTTCATTATGTAAGGCATCTTTAAGCAATCCAAATTAAAATATCATGATGATCCGTCGACCCTTCTTGAGTTATTCCCCCAAAAGCTCCACACACACACACACACACACACACACACACACAGAGAAATTGCGACTTGGCCAACAGTTGCCAAAGTATTTTCTTAGCCAGTGAGAGAGGCTAATATTTGGTCACCATTATTAGCTAAACCGCTGGACGTTTACCCGGACGTACCTCTGTAGCTTACACGCGGTGTCTCGGCACCCTCCGGTGTGTTGGGAGTATCGGGACACATGTACAACTCTTCATTTTGCTCTGGCCCAGACACCGTTACCTGCTCTCCTGACGCAAGATTGCGAGGCGGTGGTAGCGGGGGTAGCCGGCTGATTTGCGTCGCATTCCGTCACTTCTAGAAGTAGCAAAAACTTAGAGGTCACAGTAACTAAGATTATAACCTTCTCAACGAGCACATACAAACACACAATGAAAAGTGGCAAAAAGACGGGAACATGAATCCAAACCAGTGAGAGTAAACTCATGTAAAAGAAAATCACATTTCAAAGTAATTTCCCCACCTGAAAACCATTATAAAGCACAAACTTGGGCATTTTTGCATAGAATAAATCACGTTAAAACCATTTTATCGTTGAATACGACTGATACTGCCAGGAACCCAAAAAATGCGAATAACCGAGCCAATTAAGATGAATTATAAGGACAATTCTGGTACACAGCTCCCCGTCAAAGCCCCTAAAAGCACCCACCCCCCACAAATAACTTTAGCAAGAATGCCCACAGAAAAACTGGTAAAGGAGGCAAATATTTGGTGTTGTTGGACAAAATCTGCACAATTATTTTAAAGCTATACCGCTGGACTTATACTCGGACGTACCTCTGTAGCTTACAAGCGGTGTCTCGGCACCCTCCGGTGTGTTGGGAGTATCGGGACACATGTACAACTCTTCATTTTGCTCTGGCCCAGATACCGTTACCTGCTCACCTGACGCAAGATTGCCAGGCGGTGGTAGCGGGGGCGCGGGCCGTGTCAACCCGGACCCCAACATTTCTGCCGGCTGATTTGCGTCGCGTTCTGTCACTTCTAGAAGTCACAAAAACAGGGCAGCGGGTCAACAGTAACCAAGATCATTCTCTTCTCAAAGAGCATACAAGCACACAATACAACAAGGTAGGGAACATGAATCTAAACCATAGTAAACTCACGGAAATGTAAATCACACTGCAAAGTAATTTCCCCACCTGAAAACTATTGAACACAAACAGGAACGAAGTGAATACACCTCGAAGTGGAAAGCAGCCTACCGTCCTAACATATTCATATTGGCATTTTTGCATTGAATGAAACACATTAGAAATATTTTGTCGGTGAATACGACTGATACCGTGAGGAACCAAAAATTGCAACTAACCGAGCCAATTAAGATGAATTATAAAGACAATTCTGATACACAGCTCCCCGTTAAAGCTCCCCAAAGCAACCCCCCCCCCCCCACACACACACACAAACACACAGAACAACTTATTTTTCAACACAATTTTTTGGCTATACCACTGGACTTATACTCAGACGTACCTCTGTAGCTTACACGAGGTGTCTCGGCATCGACATTTCCGCGGCCGTCGGTACCCTCCGGTGTGTTTGGAGTACCCTCCGGTGTGTTTGGAGTATCAGGACACATGTACAACCCTTTATTTTGAGCCCCGTACATAGGGTTTGCCTTCAAACAACCCCGGATATTACGGACATCGGCGTAACTTCCGGTGTCATCCGCTCCATGTTGAGGAATATCTTTTGGGTGATCTTGAAGTTTCCAAATAGGTTTGGTCATTTCTAGTTGCCGCAAAAACATGCATGGGGAACAACAGTAACCAAGATCATTGTCTTCTCAAAGAGCATACAAACACATCATGAAAAGTGGCAAAGGACGGAAACATGAATCTAAACAAAAGTAAGAACACGGAAAAGTGAATCACACTTCAAAGTAGTTTTCACTCGTGAAAACCATAGAACACAAACAAGAGTGAACTGATGACTTACAAGTTACTTTTTTGCATTTACACGGATGACATACTCACTGCTATTAAACACTGTAATATTGATATGTATGCTGATGACTCTACTCCTTCTGCTTCTGG
>NC_049986.1:258810-263160 GCF_000003815.2 Branchiostoma floridae
TGCTTTTTGATGGACCGCTAAAGGCCGTGACGCAGGCACTAGTGTTAACCAATCGGATTATTGTGCTTGCTTGTTATCTGCTAGCCCACATACATCCTTGAACAAGCTACAAATTCTGCAAAATACGTCAGCCAGACTTGTTCTAAATACACACTATAATGAAAACCCTGAATTATATGCATAGTAAGCTACAATGACCAACAGTTAAAGAAAGGCTGTACACTGATACACTTTTATGTTTAACAAACAATAAGTAGCTAAGGAACATAGAGCTATGTAAGACAGATTAGAAAACATTAGTAACATGCATTGGCATAATACCGGTAGTAAGACTTATACCGGTAGATTAAAAATACTGGAACTTAAAGAGATCTACACATGCAACAATAGTTATTTCTGAGCTGTGCACACTTCAGACATCTAGGTGTCCAATACACAATTTACAAAGCATCGATAACAATGCATTCGAAGACAACAAGGCCAAAAGTTTTCAGTATACTTTTTTTTAAATTTCGGGGTAGGCAGCTCGTCGTGGGACGAACACACTGTCACATTCATTGCCAAATTTATATGGATCATAATTACACATGCTCACGGCACAAGACGAACATTATTCAACAACAATCTTGAATTTCTGTTGGTGACCTACAACTCATGTAAAAGTGTGAAGAACCGTTGCATAATAGCCCGGATCTACGACTGAATGGGCAAAATTGAACGTACGCAGCCATTTTCCCGCCATTTTTATATCTACACTAGCAGTGAAGTGTTACGTCATAGCGGTTGTGACGGACAGAAGTTAAATGAAAATTCTTGACAGTATACGTCCGTTTTCTCATGACATTTTGTATGCTCATGCAGGTTTATGTTTTATGCATTTACTGACAGAAAAGGAAGGAGCATCAGAGGATGTATAAATGTACATAGCGGCAGTTAATTGTGCCGTGTTTCTTCCTACCGGTATTTTGTACCCCCTCCCAACCACGCGCCCGTTAGCCGTGTAATTCCGCGGCGTGTTACAATTACAATATTACGCTTTTAGCAGGACAAGAGTGGCAGAAAAGTTACACAGAAGAAGTGGCAAGGGTAACCTATAACAGCAACATGTAACTGGAGAAAATGATGCGTTGACAATTTGTCAAATCAGCATGACTAGAGAAATCGTCGTAAACGTACCGGTATTATGACAATAGATGTTAGCACACATGAGCACAGCACTCGTCTTGCGATGAGTGGTGGTTTTAGACTACCTAAGCCAAAAACTGCAGCAATGACTAGGGCCATCTTGTATAAATGCACCAAGTCCTATAACACATTCCCATTACAAATGAAAGCAGTCTCAGTCACCTTCCATTTTCAAAACACACATTGTGAATTGCATTTGAACTAGAATTAACACAAACAAACCCTTACAGGACTGGTGGTATTCAAATTTGTATCTAGTTCTAATATGATTGGCATCCGTCTGTCTCGGAAGACAATGGTAGGCAGACGGGTTTTTTAAGGCGACCCGTCTGCCTGGCCTGCACTTGGGTTTTTAAGGTGAAGGAGGGGTGTGCACGTGATGGCGGGTGCGTCATGCCCGAACATGCCCCTATGGCCTTTTACCACCACAAAGGCCTGTCACTGCCACTAGCCGCAGCTAGGTACTCATTTACACCTGAGTTAAGTGGGGAAAGTCGTGTAAAGTGCCTTTCCCAAGGGCACAAGATCGGTGACATGGCAAGCGGATTTGAACCCCGGACCTCTCGGGCCTGAGACCAACGCGCTGACGATCGTGCCACGCGGTCCCACTAGTTCTAATATAGCTGATAATCAACTGTATTGATTGACTCATGTTTGTCGAAAATTATCAGTCCACCGTTGTCGTTAATTCGTTTTAGTTATACTATTACTATTACTTTCTTTACACTCACTTGGTTATGTTATTTATTTTTTAAATACAACGGGTGCTGTTTAACTTTTTTTATTTTTGTTAAAGCTTTTGTTACTGATGATGACATTTACACATCATTATTTTAAGTTGAGTTCAATTTTACATTTATTTTATTACCTTCAATCTTTCTTATATTATACTTGTGCACATACGTTGGCTTATGATATTTGATTGTTTTGTAATTCTAAATGGACCTCAGGATGAAAAGATTTTGTGATTGTTAAGTCTAATGGAGATCGAAATAAACAAACAAACAAGCATAACGCTTCCAAGTGAAAATCGCCCTACCGTCCGGAGCCTGTTGTTGAGCCCCTTGTCCGTACATAGGGTTTGCATTCAAACAACCCCGGATATCACAGACATCAGCGTAGCTTCCGTTGTCATCCGCTCCATGTTGAACATCTTTCGGGTGATGTCGAATATGTTCCGTCATTTCTAGTAGCCGTAAAATATAGAGAACAACAGTAAATAAAATTTACATGTAACCTATACTATAGTTAACCCTATCCAGGCTTGTGTGTGTCTGTTTGGGGGGGAGGGGGGTGAAAGTGCCGGCGCCAACTTTGACAAAAATAAGTAGTTTTGGTTTAAACAATGGGATTTTAAGATTTTGTTGCTAAACTATACTTCTTTTCATATATCTTTAATATATAACTTATGTTAATGTGGAATTTATAATTAAATATTCATAAGTTATGCCAATTTGATGACGTAATTGGTCAAAATGCAAGATGGCCGACAATGTCATAATAAAAAGTATAGCCATTTTATTTTCACTCGGATTTCCTCACTACTTGGTGTTTTCTTACCAAAAAAAAATTAATTCGAACGTTTCCATTCCTTTTTCATGGGATTTTAGCGTTATATGTTTAAACGTAGATGTATCTTAAGACATCTTAGTCTAGCAATCATCTCTACCACTGGAATTATCCTGAAGCAAAATAACTGCATATGGGGTGAGAGGATATTCCTCTAACTACAAGACCAATTGAGATCCGATCTTTCAATTTCTCCAATTCTAAAAATTAAGAGGACCAAATATAATCTTTAAGTAAACTAGAAAGGCCGACATTTGCTTTAGAGCATGCAAATACAGCATATTTTAGCCATCTCCCTCCCATTTCAACAATAGACAGTTCCAAAAACACCATGAATGAAAACGGAACACTTCTGCTTAAAAATCACCTTCACTAAGCACAGTGTAGCCCAAAAAGGAATCTTAAAAAAATTACCCTGCGCAAGGATGGACTCTTTCAGTGCATCCCAGTGGAATTTGCACAATAGACCAGTCCAGAAATACCCCCGCTGAAAACATGGCCTTTGAATAAGAAACCCAGTCCAAAACTAAACTAAACAAAAGAGGTCCCCCGTGCATGAAAAGGTAAAATAGACCAGTCTAAAAACACTTCTGCTAAAAATGGAATTTTGAATCATCACCCATCCAAAACTGAATTTGAAAAAATCCCCATCCGTCCATGAATGGACTCTTCCTATGATACCCGTATGTAAAGTGGACCAGTGCAAAAATACATCCGCTAAAATAGGACTTTGACACAATCAGGGAAGTCAAAAAATGATTCTTTTTTGTATAAATGCACCCCTCCGTGCAAGAATGGACTATTCCAGCACATCTCATGTAAAATTGCAAAATAGACCAGTCTGAAAATACTCCCACTGAAAGACTTAACATAATCACTAGTCCAAAGATGAATAAAAAAAAAAAAGAACTCCGTGCAGGAATGGACTCTTCCAACAACAGCCTCACTGATTGGCTGCCGTAACCTACTCAGACTATTGAATCAGCAGTCTGACCAGTTTAGGCCGCGCCTATTTTGGCGCCGAACATGTCCGAACATGTCCTAACAATCTCCCGTCAGGTAAGTGACTTACTCCCGACTGTGTCCCAAATGCTATCTAACCTATTCCCAACCATCCCGAACTCTAGTCGCAGACTGACGAATCATTCCTGACTGATTACCAACCGATCGCAAATCCTCTTACGACTTGAACTGGACATAATCGGCGATTTAAAAAAAAAAGTTGTTATTTTCGTTCTTAACCAAAATCATCCTTTCTTCTATGTTGTAAGCATTACGAGGACATCAAATTTGGATCACAGAGAGCTCCATTGCGGCATTTATGGGTCTTTTTTGCTTTTGGCTGGCTGTCGGTAGTGTGAAGTTCGGGGGTGATTCGCCTTCGTCCTGGTAATAATAATTTTGCTTGGGAATGAGATATCAGAGATTTTTCTACGGTCTTGGAGTGAATCGTTGGTAGGTTGGAAACAAGCTCGGAGTAAGTCAGTAGTGTATATGGCGTGGTTAAGATGTCTGATTGACCGCTGACTAACGCCCAAACACCAGCCGAATACTAGCCGACCTTGCAGAACACCAGCCGAATACTAGCCGACCTGC
>NC_049986.1:263404-265042 GCF_000003815.2 Branchiostoma floridae
GACTGAGCCGAACGCCAGCCAACCGAGCTGAACGCCAGCTGACTGAGCCGAACGCCAGCCGACTGAGCCGAACGCCAGCCGACTGAGCCGAACGCCAGCCGACTCCCGAATCACTCCTAACCATAGTCGGGAGGAGAAGGGAGCTAGATTCGGCTATTTGTAAGCTAGGCTTTACTTTATGCAATCTACGCCCTCGCAGCTCCTGAGCGCTCTATTCCAGCTTCGGGCCGTGCGTTCCAGCTCACTGCGTAGCTCCGGAGCGCACGGTCCAGCTCCTGAACAGACGGTTGCCAAAATAGGCAAAAGAAAGTAAAATTCCCGGCGGTCTGCGCTTATTAACTAGGCGGGCGGGCACACTCTCAGTACCGTAAACATAGCGGCGAGCTCACGAACTATACAATCGAATCCGATGATTAGGGGGTACATCCCCCTTCCCTACTCATAAAAATAATAGCTGCTCCCTCTTCTCTTACAGGCTCAGCATAGTCACTGACACCTTGTCTTTTCAGCCAGCCGTTCTAGTTTTCGCCGTGAGCGATGTATTTGGAAGCGATCCAGTCAAAATTCCCGGCGGTCTGCGCTTATCAACTGGGCGGGCGGGCAACACTCTCAGCACCGTAAACATAGCGACGAGCTCACGAACTATACAGTCGAACCCACTTACTAGTCGCTTCATCCCCCTCCTGAACTCATTTACAAGCTAATCGCATTCAACTAAAACCAGACGGCGCAAAATCTATCTAGGTATGCCATGCGAGCTACGTGTCCATATAATCCACAGAGGCATTACAGGTGTTCAAAAGAATCGGGGTACGATTCATATCTTTGAGTTTGGGGAGATATGCAAATGCACGTTCAGTAGGAATAGCTCCCATAGAGATACTCTCCAAGCAGAGGTTAGGCTCCGGCTGTTTTTTTTTAGTCGTTTTTATTGGGTTTCCTATTTTGTATTGTATCTTGCATTGGCTGACTTCAAGAAACATGACAAAATAGAAAGCCTGATAAAAACGACCAAAAAGGCAGTAAAAACCGTCGGAGCCTAAGTTCTGCTTGGAGAGAAGCATAGAGATACCGTGTGCATCTTCTACTAAACGAAGTGGCCGTAGAATAGACCATAAATACCTTTTTAGTTCACCGCAATGTTCACAACAGACATTGGTCTCATGCGATTTGGCGACTCACGTGCTAAATTGTCTCCCTACTGTCAGCCAAGAGAAAACTGAACAATAATGTTGCCAGCCAGTGCTTATCTATTGCTGTGCTATGATATCACACAGTACCTGTATTATGCATAGAGAGTCTATTCCAGACAAAACAGGATTGAGACGAGTCAGTCCTATGGATATAACGTTATGTAAAATGTCACGTGCCAGACCAATTACTCCATCCGTTGCTGCGCCAAGTTACATTGACTGTCACCTTGTTGGGAACCGTACTTTATATACTCTCCAAGCAGATCCTACGGTAGCATAATATAGTATCAAAAGCTGCCAAAAGAGCAAAGCCGACCTTGGCGAGGCTAGCACTATCTTATGCCCGTCTATGATCTTTCTGGAGAATATTTATACACCTACGAGAGAAATTTTCTCCAGCTGTGCTACAATTATATGGAAAAGTTTACATAATAGATTTTTATTT
>NC_049986.1:266466-267504 GCF_000003815.2 Branchiostoma floridae
AATGTGAATGATGCTGCAGTACTGCAACCGATTAATAGGTGTGGCTTATGATCCATGTACCTGCTAAGTTGTTTTCCTCACATACTTCAGTGTTAACCGTCTTTAGTCTTATGAAGACGGTGAAATAGGGGAATTCAAAGACACGAATTATTTTATATATACGACCACCTGGCCAACGCGACTGCGACCGTCAAAAACTGGACCGCACAGGACCAGATCCCTGCCCATGATGACCGCGTCATTTTTAAGCTTGAGGTGTCATCGATTTTCAATGATAACTAGCATAAGTTTGGGCCGAAATAGGCCAGTTTGCGTCGGATATCGACTGTCATACTATGTTCAAAACTAGAGTTCCACGAACACATCCCTTTGCAAAAATCATGCCTTTATTCAAAACTTTATGGTCTTATTCATGCATTACTGAAGAGTACCTACGCCGATAGCAAACGACTGCATGAAGGTGTGTTCCCCACAAATCCACGAACGCTACCAAAAACATTATCTTCTTGATTTCTCAACTTCATTTCTCAGCAATAAAGACAATACGTCCACCCTTTCTCGAATTATTCCATTTTAAAATCGGCCCCTGCAGTTTGAAAAAAAACGCTAAGGGGCCCAAAAAAGTGGCTCAAATTGCAATAGACAAAAGAAAATTAAGGCGTGGTCGCACGTTGTAACCATCGGTAACCGCATGCTCAGCAAATGTGGATCGGAAGAATAACATGGGTACACGGGTGTTCCCATGATTTAGACACTTTTAAGACATCTTATTGTTAGAGCCATCATATCTTAAAATAAAACAAGAACAGAAAAATATTTTGATCACAAAACTCGTAATGTCTGGTCTAAAAAACTAACACGTATTTTCAACGATGTCGGAAAATATGATTTAGCAGTTGTTGTACCCCAAAGTACTACATGTAGTATTTCGGTTAATGTATAAAGCCTAGAGTTACCAAATATAGCATTTCTGCCTAGCAACTTTCCCAGTGTTCAGCACAAATCATGTGAACACGAAACATTTTAATCAGAAAGATA
>NC_049986.1:268714-269593 GCF_000003815.2 Branchiostoma floridae
GCGTCGTGCCGCATCTCTTTTTACACCAGTCGTAAAATGTACTCGCACCAAATGAACATTATATGGCCGTATGACAACGCGATACTGTGCTGCTGTGAATAAGTTCGTCCTTGGAAACTTTAAAAATCTTTTGAAGTATGACTCCATACGTATACAAGATGCACGACATGGGAAAATGGCGTTCGTTTCAGATGGTGCTTCTCCTCTGTATTAGAGTCTATTCTAAGTCACCGCGAGGGTTGTCACTGTCATCATTTACAACATTTTTCTACTGTTTTCAATTATATGTCCAGGAGATTTTATACTTTGGAAATATTTGGAATGCTATTTGAACTTTCTAGATATTTTTCCCGGTCTGTAAAACCTTTGAAATATTCAAAATGTGGAACAGAATACTTTTAACAGTTTGTAAACAATGGTAACAGAATGTTGCCATTATTTACCATTTTCTACCATTTTTTGTAATATTGGGTCAGTGGGCTAGAAAGAAAGCAATTCACACATCCTTGTATGGTTGGGTGTCATGTCAATGGCCTACCACAAAGGACCCATCAGTGCCCATCAGTGAAATCTAAAAAATATACCAGGCAGACAAAAGTGACTAACTTTTATGGGGTTATAAACTAATTCTACCATTTAGCAAAGTTTACCATTTTTTGTAAATACTCCTAAAAGTGAAAGAATCCTGCAGTTGTTTGAAAATTATTTTAAATAAAGAGATTTTTGTGTGATCTCTTTCAAAATGTTTCCAAAGTATTCAAAGGAATTGAAATAGATTCAAAATTTCATATTAATTTTTTTGAAAAAATCTAACATTTAGAAAATTCTAACAGTGTTGCCATTGAAGGGAATATCTTGTCATTCTTTCTTTATTATGTC
>NC_049986.1:269693-282365 GCF_000003815.2 Branchiostoma floridae
CCCCGATGACAAAACTGAAATGGTAATTTGCGAAAACGGAGAAATCTTCTAATGAATGGAAGGAAACAAAGACAAGCATATTTTCCAAATTTGATGACAATATCTACACCACATGGAACCTACCATCTTGACAGTTCTGTCTGATGTCTTAAATCTAATGCCATTATTTGTGAATGTTGGCTCCTCTTTGGCAAACAAAATAGACAAGACTGACCGTTCTCCCTTATTCTACCTATATGTAGTAGTTACTCAATGAACACACCGAATGGTTGTCGTCATCGTAGCTGCCGCTCCGGCCAAGAATACTTCGAGCTCTTTGTTCCAACCAAGGGGTGAAACAAAGGATTGATGGAACTAGGTCATTGGTTTGACCTTTGTTACCTTTAGCATGTGAGTTTTCCACATACGTCAAAAACGAAAATGCAAATATGTGACGGACGGACGGTCGCCCCTGTATTGGTGGAACCGCTAATTGCCATGCTATCATTGGATAAAAGAGATAATTGGCGTGCTATCATTGGTTGAGCTGCTAATTGTGATGGACTTCAGAACCGGTCTATTGATGGTCGTGACCATAGAAATGCCCACTTTACTTGATGAATGTTTACTCTGGTTTATATAAAGTCGCATTGCTAGATTCTGCGCCCTTTTGTTTTGCTTGAAAGCCCAAATGCTTAAATGACGGTGGATTGTGCAAATTTGTATAAAAGAAAGCCTTATAATTTCTTTTATATGAAAATTGATACAGCAGGTGAAAACGATCCAAACCAGTTTTTGAAGGTTAGGCATCAAGCGAGGTAATTCAGATGATGAATTCTAGCTTGACTTTTTAAGCAAAAATTACTTGAGTGAAGTGTAACTTTGTCCTGTCGCGTTTCTTTGGTGAATTTTTAAAATACATAAAGCACACGATGCTCAACGTTTTGTATTGTGATCATAGACTAGAAGAGTGAAGGCCGATATCTTGTCATCCTTAACACCAGAATGTAGTTGTTCCTCTCTGAATACAGTTGTTTTTTGTTTGATTAATTGATTTGTTAGAAGCTGTATTTGTTCATGCAAGGAGGTTTACCTCCTTGGTTCGTGGGAAGCTCAAATAGGCCTTCAGACCGCTTTTCATTGAGGTCAGGAGGGAGGTAGGGTCAGATAAGATATACCTTTTTTTAAGTATGAGCATGTGATGGATAAGAAAATACCCCAAGGCTCACCTGATCCTGGGATCATGGCCAGCTGTATCTGTCCGTCAGGCAGGACCCAGTCCCAGAACTTCAGCTCGTCGAACACGGCTTCCCCCGTGTACGACATCCCTGGCTGGGTGTTATCGCTGCACAGGAACACGTTTGTATAAGGGTCATTCTCCATGGGCGGGATCTCGGTCTCAAGGACAATCACCTGGAAAAAACGTTATAGGTCAGGTTAAAACATAGCAGAGCTCAAGCAATACACACAAAAATGATAATTTTCGAAGGACATACATGTACATATTGATATTGTAATCCCATTTCTTGCCTAAAAAATAGAGCAGTACCCTGTTGAGTGTTTTTGAAGACGTATTTGGGACGTTGAGCAAAAGTTTGAGATGTAACGTTTTCCGTACCTGCTGGACACTCCCATTCACGACGATTTCCAGGCCGCGTTCCTCCAGCCAAGTGACGGCCACGTGCGTCCACAGGTCTGGAGGAAGATAGACTTTTGCCTCGTGGCGAAACAGACGGCCGTTGACGGTAACGTTGTAGAGACAGTTGTCTAGATCCGAGACGGTCTTGGTAAGCGTGAATCCTCGCGTCCTAGTGAAGTCGTGCCCGCCGCTGTTGATGTAGTACTGTGCGCGGACATCGCCGGCGGGACGTTTGAACCAGAAGGCCAGACTGAAGCCTCTGGCGCAGTTGAGGGTGCTGCCGAAGCAAGTGCCTGCGAAGTTCCCCAGGTTGGCGTACTGGCTACGGCTCGACTCGAGCTGCAAGGCAAATCCGCCGACACCTTCGACCATTGTGTGGCCGTTAGGAGTGGAGAACGTGGACTCGTGGTCTAAGGGGTTGTAGTACGTTGGTGCTGTGAAATAAGTAAACAAAAGTATTATTTCAGCACCGAGTGTACTGTCTGGCGGGACGAGCGAAATTAACGCGCTACGAGGTCCAAAGATTTGTAACACTCCAACATATATTGCATTCAGCCTCATCTTGCTCAAATTTGCTATTGGGAATATTGTGTTCAAATTTCATTTATCAAAACCTGACCACTTTCTGGCGACTAGTGATGTCCGAGAGTGCTGTGAGTTCGTGCCCATGAAAAAGCGGCTCACTTTACGTCTCTCCGAGCTATATGAATATGGAATGTTCTTTATCTGTATAATCACAACAAAAAATATTCTAACTTATCTCAGTATGAATTATAGTCTGCAATCCTGTTTCAATATATTTATGACTAATTCGTAGCACCCTTTTCCGGACAATCTTGGGTCATATGCATCGCTTCACTTCCCATACCATGCTGGCATGCAAAAGCAAACTCAATATCAAAGCCATTGAGTTACCGCTACAAGACGTCATCTAAACCAACGGCATCTACCTCTACCGAATTCCAACGGTATGAATCAAAAACTGGAAACTGAAATATGGCTTTCGGAAAAACTATTTAACTTATATGCCCCTTCTACAACTCATAGATAAAATTACGTCAACCTTGGAAAATAATGAATTTACCATTGGAATATTCCTTGACCTATCTACAGCGTTTGACACAGTTGACCACAACATGGTACTTTACAAACACAACTCATATGGTTTCAAAGGCTCTGTCCTTAAATGTCACATAAAAACGTTGAAGCACTCATTACAGTCGTTATAGAAATGAAAAACTCACGTGGAAGTTTCATATTAACATTATTTGTAAGAAAAGTTCTGAGAATATAGGTTTCAAAGTTGCAAATTGCCTATCACGTAAAACAGTTATGACTCTTTTCTGCAGCTTGATATACCCCTACTTAACATATTGTAATATCATCTGGGCTAGTACTTACACTAGCGCAATAAAACCTCTGCACCTGCTACAAAAAACGTTTTGTTAGAATTGCATCAAACGCATTATTCATAGCAAAATCAGCAGGTCTTATCAACAGTTTGAAAGTTTTGACAGTATATGCATAAACAAATTACAGTCAGCCATTTTTGTCCATAAAGTTATTCCCAAAAGTTCCTTCTTACCAATCCTACAATAAGAGATATTTAAGTACAACTCAAATATTCACAATCACAGTACCAGGCAGCAATGCAGATTTAGACCTATTGAAACAAAATCTGACCTAACACAATTCACTGTAATGTTTAGAGGCCCATCCATTTGGAACAGTATTAGTCATTCCCAAAGAAACTGTCCGTCCCTCTTCGTTTTTAAGAAACGTTTAAAAAACAACTTCATAGAGAAGCCAACTATTTACTCCTGATTTGTTTTTTCATTGTTTCTTAATATGTTATTTTTAGTTATTACTTGCATAATCATATGGAATTGAGGTATATCATACCTTGTAATAGCGCTACTTTTACCTAATGTGTTTGCATCCCTTGTTTTGTTTTTCTGTATTTCCTTTGGTATTTGCTAGCAGATAATTCTATAACTTTCACTTATTTCTCAATTATCTGTAGATCATGTTGCGTTTTGATGTGCAGTGTTATGATTTTCTTGTATTAATTTCATTGTTTAGCTTTGATTTTGTATATTATGTTTCATTATTATTCAGATTATGTACATTACGTTTCATTACTACCTAGTTTCTGAGGGGGCCATGAAAAGCTGCACACGCTTCTGTTCCCCGTGCAAGTTTTCTTTTTATTCTGTGTTATCATTTGTTTTTAATTGTTGTATATGTGCTGAACTAAATAAATCAAATCATAAAGCAAATCAAACTGGATAAACCTAACTCACCACGCCGGCATTTCTGCCCGGTCCATCTATGTTGGCAGGAGCAGTTGTATCCGCCATCTTTGTTCTCGCAGGTCCCATGTTGACAGGGTTTCCTGGCACACACATTGATGTCTGTGAAATTTAAAAAAAATATCACTGATTTTCAAACAAAAAACAGACGTCCCTCGACAAACCATCACAACGCATTATAAACATAGCAAATATTCCGCAACACCTCACCATGCTGACAGTTCTGTCCAGTCCATCCAGGTAGGCAGGTGCAGTTGTATCCGCCATCTTGGTTCACACAGCGTCCGTGTTGACAGGGTTTCCTGGCACACTCACTGACGTCTGTGTCATAACGGAAAGAACAATTTCAACTAGTGCCTCGTGGTTCAAAAATGTGTTAAGGATCCAACAGCTAACATCAGGCCACACTGACTTAATCTTATGGATGACATCTTCCGAAGACACCAAAAGTAATGCGCGAGGGCGAAAAAAGAGAAAACCCAGCAAAAATACTGCTAAACCACAGGACTTAACATCCATTTAATTCTTTCCTATGCCCTTGCCTTGCGTTTTCCTTTAGTAAACCTGTAAGACACATCCGTTCCCACTTCAATAATCGATTTATTATAAGTCTTCTTGAAGAGGGGAACACGTACGGTTTGGCTCTGACCCTGCGATGTACCTTGACCATGTATCCCCTGGAGATCAGATCCTCTGTCAATTATTGGCCAGGAATGCTTTGAGGGTGCATGTGGCCACTGTTTTCATATGGGAACAGGGCAAAAGATGAATGCGCTCGGCTGTCATCCATAAAATTAAGTCGGCGTGGCCTTATAGAAAAGGGAATTTAAGATGGCTGTATCCGAATTAAAGATTCTATCTAGGTATTGCCAAAACTTAGAAGATTCTGAACGTTATTTGTGTTCTTTATTGTATATTTCGGGGAGAAAGTGTGGTAATTAACGTAATACCTGCAATTTTTTTATATATGTAGCATTTGTGTGACGGGAGCCGTGGCGCATCAACGTCTTGTACTCACCTCTTGTCACCTCGTAATTGGCCAGTTCCTGGGCTATGCACGTACACACATTCATACAAACAATTGTGTGCACATTTTTTCCGCTTTATCATACTATCAATGCACATAACTGACCTTTGGTTGACATAGTAATGATGGTTGTTGGTATTGTCTCGCTGTTTGTAACATCACTTGAGGATGACCCTGTCCATTCCAATCCCGGTTGTGGAGTCAGATAGGCAAGGTTCGTGCGGTTAACCTTGTAGAAAGTTGTGTCCCAAGGAGCAGCAGACTTTTGTAGCCTGTCCCTGATCAACAAGCGATTCTTGGAAACATGTGTCTCCTGTTGAAATAGATGCTTAATTTTAGAAACCTAGTTCCGTCCAGGCGAAATCGTGGGGAAAATGTTGTGCATACAGAAAACTTCAGACCGCTTTTCTCACGAGCTAACAACACTCGATTGCTTTTTTTCTTCTGCAGTTAGGACTGTGCTATTTTCCCGACCCGTTTAGAAATTCATATCAAATTGAATATTCAGTTTTATCATAAACATCGTCAGTCATACTAGCATGGAAGTTCATCTGTGTTGTTAGAATACATTATTTAAAAATGCAAATACTTTATACACAACACTGAAGTTAACCCTATCCTAGAATATTTTTGCAACAATTTACAAAATCTAGAGTAAGTTTATTATAGTAAGTTAATAGTAAGTTTTAGCCCCAAAAAGCAATTAATGACGACATGATTACGTCATATTAAGTCATAATGGCATAGAATTTAAGGAGCTATCAGCATATCACACCTGCACATTTGGTGATCGTACAGTAATCTGTTTTGAAACTACGAGGGAAGATATTGCGAATGAGCCAGTTCTGTCCGACAAGCGCTGTTTTTGACGGAGGTGTTCGAAATAGAACATGATCGAACAGGGGGCGGGGCTTCAGGATTGGTCCATTGTTCACCGGAGGTCAGTCATTCTGTGAACGAGACTCACGGAGTTCGTCCGGAAATTTAGAAGGGGTGAGTCCCTCAGTTTAATTTCAGTGATGGATATAAACTGTTGGCATTTTTCTATAACGTCAGTCATGATATAAATATTGACTTACCTTACGGTTAGGACCAAGACTATGTGACTTACGGTTAGGACCAAGACTATGTGACTTACGGTTAGGACCAAGACTATGTGACTTACTGTCAGGCCTATAACGAGGGAAACTGTTCCTATTACAAAGCCGCACCCCATCAGAAGCCGACAGACTTTGCTGGATTTCATCTTGTTCCACATTCCCATGGCACGATCTAAGATTTCATAAGTACAAAATCATAAATTTCTTTATAAAAAGGTTGCTATGATATCATAACTCTTTTATGGCATAAATGACCAAAGAGCTAATACTCAGATATTGAAATTTGTGATCACGCAGAGCTGATTGATTAAGCGAGTAAGTAAATGAATGATTGAGTGAGCGAGCATGATTATATGGTGGATTAGAGTAATCAAACAATGGAATGTCAAACTTCGAAACTGCTTCGAAACAAAAGCAAACTTCTAAGATGATACTCTGAATTCTCCATTAGCATATTGGATAAGAGAGAGACAATTTACAACCAAATTAGAAGTGCAGGCCGCTGTATGAGGCTTGGTTCCCAGTTATAATAAGTGTATACATGTGGCAATTAAAACTATTGCCATTGCCACGGTTTGTTGTTTATAAGTATAAATGTTTTTTTTAGGTTTTTTGTTCTATCTATTGATCTTGCTGTATGCATGGAGTTTATTTTACGCGATGAACAAAAAGAGTTCGAAGACCTCATATATCCATGAAATTGTCTGATTATGTAAATTACTTTCACATTTACTTCATCTATGCTTGGTTATGTACACCTTACGCCGGTCCCAATGTTGATTGTCCTATAATCTATCAGTTAGAAGAATTTTAACACTTTTAGATCAGTTATGCAAATTAGTATTAGTTTGTTCCACCAGCCACAAACGACACATATTAGAGGTACTTGAGTCCTATAACGAAAAACACTACAAATATAGATTTCCCTCTTCAATAATGCAAATTAATAGTGCCAGTTTGCATATTTTGCACTTGAGGATGTACATCTCTGTCAAAGCTACCTACAAAATATTGTCTAAATTTACATATAAAAAATCACGACGATCCGTCAACCCCTTCCCAAGTTATTCCGCTCCAAAGGTATGATTCAACTGCGCAAGCGCGAACGAATTGCTTTGGAATTCCGGGAATTTTCGCCAATTGGATATATACTACATAGTTCGGCTACTATTTCTCTCTTTTTCAGTTACATATGCCATATGTTTGAGTATCCTATTATGAAATACTGTGGATTTATAAACTGTAGTCATTAAATATGCAAATAAGCCCCTGGTTTGAAGATTATTATTATCATTTTATTATAAAAGGCATCTATGAAGCAATCCAATTCAAAATATACTGATGATCCGTCAACCCTTCTTGAGTTATTCCCCGGAAAGCCATTGCCAAAACATTTTCTTAGCCGGTGAAAGAGGCTTATATTTTTGACATTTCTTAGCTATACCGCTGGACTTATATTCGGATTTACCTCTGTAGCTTACACGCGGTGTCCCGGTATCGTCATCTCCGCGGCCGTCGGTACCCTCCGGTGTGTTGGGAGTATCAGGACACATGTACAACTCTTCATTTTGCTCTGGCCCAGACACCGTTACCTGTTCTCCTGACGCAAGATTGCCAGGCGGTGGTAGCGGGGGCGCGGGGCGTGTCAACCCAGACCCCAACATTACTGCCGGCTGATTTGTGTCGCGTTCTGTCACTTCTAGAAGTCACAAAAACAGGGCAGCGGGTGAACAGTTACCAAGATCATTCGCTTCTCAAAGAGCAAACAAGCACACAATACAAAAAGGTAGTGAACATGGATCTAAACCATAGTAAACTCACCGAAAAGCAAATCACACTGCAAAGTTTTTAATAATTTCCTCACCTGAAAACCATAGAACACAAACAGGAACGAACTGAATACACTTCGAAGTGGAAAGCACCCTACCGTCCTAACATATTCATATTTTCGTGTCAAACATAAAGCACAACGTTGGCATTTTTGCATTGAATGAAACACATTAGAAATATTTTGTCGGTGAATACGACTGATACCGTAAGGAACAAAAAATTGCAACTAACCGAGCCAATTAAGATGAATTATAAAGACAATTCTGGTACACAGCTCCCCGTTAAAGCTCCCAAAAGCACCCCCCCCCACACACACACACACAAAACAACTTATTGCGCCAATGCCCACAGGGAAGCGGTGAAGGAGGCAAATATTTGGTGCTGTTGGACACATGATCAACACAAGTCAACACAATTTTTTGGCTATACCACTGGACTTATACTCAGACGTACCTCTGTAGCTTACACGAGGTGTCTCGGCATCGTCATTTCCGCGGCCGTCGGTACCCTCCGGTGTGTTGGGAATATCAGGACACATGTACAACTCCTCATTTTGAGCCCCGTACGTAGGATTTGCCTTCAAACAACCCCGGATATTACGGAAATCAGCGTAACTTCCGGTGTCATCCGCTCCATGTTGAGGAATATCTTTTGGGTGATCTTGAAGTTTCCAAATAGGTTTGGTCATTTCTAGTTGCCGCAAAACCATGCATGGGGAACAACAGTAACCAAGATCATTGTCTTCTCAAAGAGCATACAAACACATCATGAAAAGTGGCAAAGGACGGAGACATGAATCTAAACCAAAGTGAAAACACCGAAAAGTAAATCACACTTCAAAGTAGTTTTCACTCGTGAAAACCATAGAACACAAACAAGATTGAACTGATGACTTACAAGTTACTTTTTTGCATTTACACGAATGACCTACTCACTGCTATTAAACACTGTAATATTGAGATGTATGCTGATTACTCTACTCCTTCTGCTTCTGGCCCAGATCGATGTTCTAACAATCCAAAACACACTTCAGGCCGAACTTAACCATATTTGGTACTGTGTGCAAGTAAATAAACTAGTATTAGATGTGAAGAAAACTAAGTCAATTGTGACTGGATGTCGCCACAAATTAAAGACCAACCCAGACATACAAATTAAAATTTTACAGACTTAAATGATAGAACAGGTAACTCAAGCAACAATACTTGGTTTTATGATAGACCAGTACGTAACATGTGCACAGCAAGCAGACAAAGTCCTGAATAAGATGACTGGTGCAATGGCAATGCTTAAGAGGTCGAGAATTCTGCTTTTTGATGGACCGTTAAAGGCCGTGACGCAGGCACTAGTGTTATCCAATCTGGATTATTGTGCTTGCTTGTTATCTGCTAGCCCACATACATCCTTGAACAAGCTACAAATTCTGCAAAATAGGGCAGACAGACTTGTTCTAAATGCACGCTATAATGAAAACTCTGAATTATATGCATAGTAAGCTACAATGACAAACAGTTCAAGAAAGGCTGTAGACTGATACACTTTTATGTTTAACAAACTATAAGTAGCTAAGGATCCTAGAGCTATGTAAGACAGATTAGAAAACATTAGAAGCACACATGAGCACAGCACTCGTCTTGCGATGAGTAGTGGTTTTAGACTACCTAAGCCAAAAACTGCAGCAATGACTAGGACCATCTTGTATAGATGCACCGAGTCCTATAACACATTCCCACTACAAATGAAAGCAACATCACCTTCCATTTTCAAAACACACATTGTGAATTGGATTTGGACTAGAATTTACACAAACAAACCCTTACAGGACTGGTGGTAGTCGAATTTGTATCTAGTTCTAATGTAGCTGCTAAGCAAATGTATTGATTGACTCATGTTTGTTGAAAATTATCAGTCCACCGTTGTCACATATTCATTGTAGTAATACAGTTTTTCTTTTCTTTTGTCAATTACACCAACTTGGTTATGTTATTTATTGTTTAAAAACAATGATTGATATTTTGTTATTTTTGTTATAGTTTTTGTTACTGGTGACCTCTGACCCTCCTCATTATTCAAACAAACAAACAAGACACTTCAAAGTGAAAATCACCCTACCGTCCGGGGCCTGTGGAGGAGTCTTTTGTCCGTACATAGGGTTTGCCTTCAAACAACCCCGGATATCACGGACATCAGCGTAACTTCCAGTGTCATCCCCTCCGTGTTGAACATATTTCGGGTGATGTCCAATACGTTCCGTCATTTCTAGTAGCCGTAAAACATGGAGAACAGCAGTAAAAAAAATTGACATGTAACCTATACTATAACTAGAGTTCGGCGACCTCATACCTCCATGAATTATCCAGAGCTTTTGTAAATTTCATGCAATTGAATAACACATTAACATAATTTATGCATGGTGTTGTTCATCATTGACTAACGTACACATGTCACAATTATAACATTCCCATCATTAATCATAAAGCGGTTTTGCAATTTTTGCATAAATTATGCATTACCATATTTGGTCTCTGCTTATATTTCACCCAGCAAGTGTTACATTGATTGAAGTCCAGTTTTTGCAAAGAATGGAATTGTAATATTTCCTTATTAATTATGAAAATTAAGTGCTCATTAGCATAAATTGTAAATCATTATGAACATATTCGCCCAAGCTACCTGCATGCTCCTCTTTGGAAAGCCTTGACATAAACGCCCCTGCAGTTCCGAAATCTAATGTTGGGGGGCTAAAACATGCCCCACTTGGTCATGATATTGCAAGCTACCAGCCAAATGCCAAGACCATATCACGTCCTGGACAAGAGATACATATAAAAACTGCTATGATAGAATATTCTTATTAATTATGCAAATGTTCTTCTATTTTGCATAATTAGTATGTTATTTTGTACAACATTGTCTAAGGTATCTACATACCAAAAAATCATGAAAATCCGTTGTCCCCTTCTTGAGTTATCGTCTTCAAAAGTTTTTGACAAAATGCCCCTGCTATCCCAAAACTAGACTCTAAGGGGGCCCAAACTTATGTCACTAATTTCTGAGCCCAAGATGTATCTAACACGGTAATAACCCCAAAATCGTGACCATAGCTTGTTCAGAACACGAGATAGCAAACCAGGAAGTTCTCTGTCCAATCATTTGCCACATTGATGAATTATGGCACTTTTGTATCAATTATGCAAATAAAGGACTTATTTGAATAATTGGTGTCTGGTAATGTATCACCTGCCCCAAACTACATATATTGCATGTATTTGAGTTCTATCGAGGAAACACTGCAAATAAGGATGTTCTTCATTAAATATGTGAATTAAGTGTCAGTTTGCATAATTTGCACTTTATGATGTGCATCTCTGTCTAAGCTGCATACATACCAAATATCATGTAAATTAGTCATTCCCTCCTTCAGTTATCCTCCTTAGAAGATTTTGGCAAAAATGACCTTGTAGTTCTAGAGGAACCTGCTAGGGGGACCAAATATACACCACATATCCCTTATGTCACGAGCTATCAGCCATCCAAAAATCAAGACCATAGCACATCCAATTCAAAAGATCAAAAAAATTAATTCCTGCTGCAGTACCAAGATCACATGCAAGGGGAACAAAAATTAAACTTGACCTTTGTCTTCCCAACACCTACCCACAAACCAAATATCATCGTAATCCATTCAGAGAATCTTGAGTTATGCTCACTACAAAAATCTTGACACGCAGACAGACACACAGACACACTGACACACCCAAAACACCCATTTTTCATGGAGATAAATATAATCTCCATGACATTTCATGAAGGTACCTAGGTACGTAATTAACCCTATCCAGACTTGTTGGGGGCGGGGTGAAAGTGACGGCGCCAACTTTCACAAAAATAACTAATTTTGGTTTAAACAATGAAATTTTAAGATTTTCTCGCTAAACTATACTTCTTTTCATATATCTTTTGTATATGACTTATCTTAATGTGGAATTTCTAATTGGATATTCATAAATTATGTGATGACGTAATTGGTCAAAATGCAAGATGGCCGACAATGTCATGATGAAAAGTATAACCAGCTTACTTCACTCGAATTTCATCACCAATTGGTGTATTCTTACAGAAAACATACATATGAACGTTTTCATTCCGTTTTCACGGGGTTTTAGCGTTATATGTTGAAAAAGTCTAGCGACAATCTCTAACATGGAATAATCCTGAAGCAAAATAACTGCATATGGGGTGAAAGGTGTTCCTTCAACTACAAGACCAATTGAGTCTTTCAACTTCTCCAATTTCAAAAATTTAGAGGACGAAATAAACTTTTTAAGTAACAAAAAAGCAAAACTTTGGGCATTTTTGCGTTAGATAAAACAAATTAAAAAAAGATTTTATCGGCAAATACGAGAAACAAACAACAACAAAAACAAGCGTTCGCAGAACTAAACCTTCGTGAAATGGGTGATGGTGCGGTGGTGCAGGGTTTATTTGTAGCCGTGTCATTGGCTAGCTTAACAGTGTTTATGTTGTTGGAATTATACATGGATTTTGATGTGTTTGGTGAGGTGCGCCGAACAAAGGCTTTAGGCAGTAGGCTGTATTTTAAAAGTATTCTATCATCCATCCTTTCTTGTCTTTGCACATGACACAAACTGTCCCTGTCCATTCATTTCCATGGACAAAAGAAATACCCCTCATGGTCTTCAGTTAAAGATAAAGACTTATATTGACTGGGCTAAAATCGACTGTTGCATCAAAATATCAATAAGATAACACATAAAACAATAA